>NW_007727923.1:23612-29415 GCF_000696425.1 Galeopterus variegatus
TCATCTTTAAAAAAAAAAAAAAAAAAAAATCCCCTTACTGGTCATTTTTAAAAAAAAAAAAAAAAAAAAATCCCCTTACTGGTCATCTTTAAAAATAATAATAATAAATAAATAAATAAATAAAAATATTTGTTAGAATTTTATAATCAATGACCTTTGAGACAGCTTTAAGTAAAGTGGCAAGGCCACAAACCAGAATAAGTTGTTAATTTTTTTATGTTAACTACTAATTTGTGATTATAGGTACATATGTTTGTTTCTCCCTGCTATGGACTGAATGTTCATATCTCCCCAAATTAATATTTTGAAGCCTAATGTGATGATAGTAGGAAATGAGGTCTTTGGGAGGTAATTAGGTCATAAGGGTAGAGCCCTCAAAAATGGAATTAGTACCCTTATAAGAGACAAGAAAGCAATGAGATCTCTACTTTTTCTTTGCCATGTGAGGATACAGTGAGAAGGCAGCTGTCTTCAATCTGGGAAGCAAGCACTCACCTGACACCAGATCTGTGATTGCCTTGATCTTGGACTTCCCAGCCTCTAAAACTGTGAAAAATAAATGTTTACTGATTACGCCACAAGTACATGGTATTTTTGTTATAGCAGACCAAACTAAGACACTCCCTAAAAGTGCTGTTCTATCTACATTGCCCAGAGCGCTTATAAGCTCAGGTTAAAGTAACAAAAATAAAAAATAAAAAATGCAGTTTAAGGCATATGGCAGCTGTACTCTACACAGCATTCAGGATCCAGGTTCCTTCCAGTTTGTTGCCCCATCATAGCCAGATGGATTCCTGATCTGTGGTGCAGACATCAGCCACATTCCAGGCAGCAGGATGGAAGGGCAAAAATGAATGTGATGTCAATATACAGCAAGAGAAAAGACAGAGAGAAGTTAGTATAAGGTCTTTGGTGGAAGCAGAGGATAAGGTCATTGGAATAGAACTGGTAAGAGGTTAGTAGGGTCTAAACTAGGGTATTGGATGTGAGGGCAGATCACTTGCATGCAGGGCTCAAACAAAGGAGTGATGATAAATACTTGCGGCAACTGAAGGAGTCGGAGAGATTGTGGTCCATTAACAGACACAAGAGTGGAGTAAGTCCTAGGCTTAAGGAAATGTTTGTCTCTACTGTTAAGAGAAGATGTGTGTTCCACATAGGACAGAATGAGTTTCAAGATACAGAGTGCTCTCCAGGAATAGATGTCCATCAGGATTTGGAAAAGAGGAGAGATTATCTTGCATCCAAGTCTGAAGGAGGTACCAAGAAAACTGGTGATATAGGAAGAAATCTTGAGATGGAGAAAAATTGAGGTTGTTCATTTTTATTGGTCTTAATCTGACTCTAAATTATGAGGTCTGACTATCTGCAGAATGAGAAAGGTGGGGTGAGGCCCAAGTGTTTTAGGACTTGAGGAGCAAGTAGAAGATTAGGCTGTGGGAAGTGTGAGGCAGCAACAGGAGACTTAAAGCGGACTGAGTGTGAAGTGCTCACTTGAAAGGTGCTCTCACCTCTAAGGGAGCAGCTCCAGCGTGAGAATCGTTTCAAGCAAGAGAAGAAAATTAGAGCAATGGAGAGGTCCATGGAAGCACCATCAGAAGGGCATGTTGAAAGTCACACCCAGGGCTTATAGTTATTAAATAGAATCATCTCTACTGGGGGCACAGCACACAATTTCAGACAGAAAGTATAGTTAGTAACCAAAATAAATCACCAGGGTATGTCGCTGTATGTTGGTACAGTATATTCTTGTTTCTGATTTTATGCACGAAAGAATGTCAGAGTTAACCCATGTCAAATGACAAAGGAGCTTTTATCCCAGAAATGCGAAGTTAGTTTAATGTTGGAGATGGGCTACTGTAATACATTATATAAAGAAATAAGAGGAAAAACCATGGGTATCTCAACAGACACTAAAAAGGTATTTGATAAAATTGCATAATCCATTCTTTATTTTAAAAAAATGTTACAGACTAGCGATAACTTCTAGGAATTTGTTTGATAGAAATATTCACACATTTATGCAAAGTCATATGAGCAAAGACTTAAAAAGAAATAAAGGGCAGAATGACTGGAAAGTACGTGGCAAAATTATGATCATCTGCAGACAAAAATTTTTCTCTCCAGAAAATTCAGGAAAATAAACTACAAAATCATTATCTTTCTACAAAACAAATAACTAGTTAGTTACAATATATAATATGGGAAATTCACATTTATAGTAACCCCCCGTATTAATCTCCTACGGCTGCCACAACAAAATACCACAGATTGGGTGGCTTAAACAGCAATTTATATTCTCAGTTCTGGAAGCTAGAAGTCCAAGATCAAGGGGTTGGAAAGTTTGGTTTCTTCCGGGCATCTCTCCTTGGCTTGCAGATGGCTGCCTCCTTGTGTGTCCTCATACGGTCTTTTCTCTGTGCACAGGCATCCTTCGTGTCTCAATGTGTCCTAATCTCTTCTTATAAGGACATCAGTCAGATTGGATTAGGGCCCACCCTAATGGCCTCATTTTAACTTAATCACCTTTTGAAGGCCCTACTTCCAAATACAGTCACATTCCGAGGTACTGAAGATTAGGATTTCAACATATGAATATGTTGAAATCCCCCAAAACATATAATACTTAAATATAACCCTAAGATAATATATAAACAACCTAGAGGAAGACAGCTATCCCATGAAATTTTACTGAAAGATATAAAAGAATACTTTAATAAATGGGGAAATGCAACCATGTTTTTGGTGAGAAAGTCTTAATAAAGTTTCAATAAAGTATCAATTTATTCCAAATTACTTTATAGATACAACACAATTCTAAACAAAAGCCCAACAGGATTTTTCCAACCTCTTGCCCTTTCTTTTCCATTTCTCTTCCATATTTCTTAGGTTTAACTGTATATTCTTTACTTCTTTTTTTTTAAAAGATGACCGGTAAGGGGATCTTAACCCTTGACTTGGTGTTGTCAGCACCACGCTCAGCCAGTGAGCGAACCGGCCATCCCTATGTGGAATCCGAACCCGGGGCATTGGGGTTATTAGCACCACACTCTACCGAGTGAGCCACGGGCCGGCCCTGTATATTCTTTACTTCTAATGGGTGTGCTACCATCAGCTTGGACCCATCATCTTTCACTCCAAATCAACCTTCCCAATCGTCCTGTATCTAACAATGGGAAACCATCACCTACTAGTCATTTAGTATAAAACCTCTAGTTTATCTTTAAAAATTCTGTCCTTAGTCTACCTATAAAGTCAGTCCTGAGTAGCCATTCGTGTGAAAGTTAAACCTGCTCCTTCAGTTCCATTCCTATTTGCCCTCCTTTCCTCAAATTGGGATTTTAACTCTACACATCATGATAATCTACATCAATCTTTATAAAATATGATTTTCATCATTCTCTTCCAAGTTTACAATTATTGTATTCAGTAATCCTTCTGGGTGACCTTGGACAAGTTAATCATTGTGCTTCAGTTTACTCAACTATAAAATAGGGATAACAGTATTTACCTCATAGAGTTGGTATGAAAATTAAAAGAGTTAATAATTTTAAAGCATTTTGAACAGGGAGCACTTTATATGTATTTGTTAAATATTGTTCCCATTATGTTAGCTGGTACTCAAAATGCTCATTCCTGTGGGTGTAGGCATTGTATCCCTTTTCAAATGATTACATTCTAAAATACTTGAATGTTTTATCAAGATGGGTGTTCATTACAGCAGCACTTTTTTTTAAAGCTGTTTACAGTAGTATTTTTAATAGCAAAAGATTGAAGGCAACGTACATGTCCATCAGTAAAAAAAAATAGCGTTTAATAAAAGTGCTTTATTTTTTTAATAAAAAGTGTTTAATAAAAGTTTAAGTCGTATTATGGAAAACTATGGAGGTAAAGGTAAATTTGTAGATAAAAGATACATTTGGCATGAAAGGATGGGCATATTATTGAGTGAAAAAAAGCAAGTTGAAGAACAAGAGACACAACATACTTCCATGCACAGTCATTTTTTTTTTTTTTTTAAAGATGACCGGTAAGGGGATCTCAACCCTTAGCTTGGTGTTGTCAGCACCACGCTCAGCCAGTGAGCAAACCGGCCATCCCTATATAGGATCCGAACCCATGGCCTTTGCGTTATCAGCACCGCACTCTCCCGAGTGAGCCACGGGGCCGGCCCCACACTCATTTTAAGAAGAATAAAAGGATACACATGAAGCTGTTAGTAGAAGACAGTGGTCTCTTATGAAATAAGGCAGCATGTCCTTCCTACAATAAACGTGTTACTTTTGTAATTACAACTAATTAAAAATAAAGGCATATAGTGAGGAGAAATATCTAGAATGTTTAAAACTTCCTTACCTCTTGGAAAACGCACGTTATCAAAAGTAACTAGTCCCCTTGCCTTCGATATTCAGATTATCTGAACTGAATGAAAATCCTGCCGGATTTGGGGTTGAGGAGGAGTCAAGTGCTCGCAAGTGATGTGCTTCAGAGCCTCGATCTCATCAGAATGGCTTTAAACACCTTGCAAATTAACCTCAAATGTTAGCCTGTATTTATCAGAGAAACAGTCATCATCAAATATTTTTGCTTCATCCTGAAAGTCAGCCAACAAAGATGCAATTACCAGGGAAATTCGAATGGAATGAGAAACAAAACCTTCCATCTTAAGCGTTAATGAGGGTTAAGGGAATGGCTATTCTTTTCAACAAACAAATCTCAGGCTCTCTAAAGCAGAAAATCGTCCTGTAGAGGACACTGAATTTTCTGAGAATTTTCGAGAAAACTCCGGGAGTTGTAAATAAGGTCGGGCACACTTGAAAAATCCTTTTTTCCAAAGATGTTTTTCAGGAGTTCCTGCACGAGGTTTGTAACAGGTAGATCTATATAAAGGGTGGCCAGATGAAGCGCCCTCAAAGAAATTAATTATACTGTACATTTTAACTACCTAGTTACCTGCTTTGTCTAAAAACAACCCGTTTTCATTTGTCATCACGGGGCCTCCCTGGGCATGAGGAAGCCAGACCTAAGCCGCCACCTGGTGACGCCAATGACGCGCGATATCTCCCAGTTGCCTCAATTATAAAGGCTGAGCCTTCTCCTTTAAGGAGTTGACTCACGTGGACGCTGTGTTGTGCGCTCTCAGCTGGGAGTGGGGGAGGATCTTAAGTTCCACCACATTGGCCGCTTCGGGACAGAGGGCAGAGTTAGCCTCTTTGATTGGCTGTACGAGTCCGAGGTGTTGGGTCAGGGGCGGGACAAGTTGCTGCGAGCTTGCCCGGAGTCTGCGGCTTCTCGCAGGGGTGGGCCGACAACCTAGGTGGAGCGGGAGTGGGGGAGGGTAAGCGCGAGAAGGGGCGGGTCCCAGCGGAAGAGGCAGGGTACCGGGGAGAGGGGCGTGGCCTAGGAATGAAAGGCGATCTGGGCCAACCGGGAGAGCAGACTGCGGGAGGGGTGGAGCCACGCTGGGTGATGGACGTCAAGACCCAACCAGGGAGAGGCGGGGCCAAGGCCGGGGCCTGACTAAACCTGAAGACTTCGGGTGGCCGAGGGGCTTCATCACAGCTGAGGAGCGAGGAGCTGCTGGCAGCCGCGGATCTCGTCGCCGCTCAGGGTGAGTGTCGCGGCGGCGGCGGCTGGGCTCAGGGCCGGTGGGGGCTGAGGAGCCCCTCCGGGTCGGGCGGCTTCGAAGAGCTTGGGGATCGGCCCCGGGACGGGGAACTAGGCAGGAAGTGCCCCTTCCTCGCTGCGCTGCGCCCGGGGTCCCAGCGCGGCTGCCCCCAGCCCCTCTGGGCGGGCCCCGGCG
>NW_007727923.1:30294-44270 GCF_000696425.1 Galeopterus variegatus
CGCCGCCGCGGCGCTGGCTGCCGCGCGCCTCCGATTGGCCGGCCGCGTTCACGTGGCCGCGATCAGCTGGGCCGGCGCTCGCTGGGCCTGCAGAGGACCGAGCCCAGCCCGCCGCGGGGGTCACTGGTGCAAGGAGGCTCGCTCTTGCAACCCCTTCATGGTTTACCCTTCTGCAGGTAGGTAGGGCAGATGGGTGTTAGGAGCGGCTACAGTGGGTAACTGAAACTCTAGGAAGGTATGTTTAATCTTCACACCCGCTAATCTCCCTTTCAAGGGAGAACCTGGGGAAGTGTACAACTCATTTATTTTTATTTTTTTTTCTGTTTATAGAGCCCCATTAGTAATCTGAAGATTTTTATTCCCGGTCTCCCGACAGATGCAAAATCTGAAATAACCTCAGGCTAACCTTATGTTTTCGGAAAATTGGTAGACTTGCTGAAGTAATGGGGGGGTAATAGGATATTAGTTAATTTGATACAGCCATATATACAGTATTACAACTGCATTCCAACAGAGAGGAATAGAAAAGCTTGTTTTCGGGGTACATATTTGTGCCAGATGTGAAGTGCCTTGGTGGATTCTTTTCCTAAAAGTTTACAGCATACTTCTTCTGGGTGGGTAAGAAGAAAAATAAAGAACTTACAATTTTCATTCTAGAAGTGTACAATTTAGTAAAAAGTCATAGACAAATGAAATAAAGTAACAATACCAAGTTAAGTATTAGTAAATTATGAAATGGGAGTTATAAGAGTTCAACAGTGGGGCAGTGGGGAATAGGCGTGAAGCAGTAAGGATTCTGGTGTGGATTGGTATCTGTTAGATTTAGAAAAAGAGGCTTTGGGTTCCTGTTGGGCAGACAGGGGCTTAGGAGGAAAACAGAGGCCTCTGGAGCACTTATTTCTGTAGCGAGAAAGTGGCATTTGTGGAGTTTGGCCCACGAAGTATTTTCCACATATCTCCATTATCTTTCTGGGTACATTCTAGAACACCAGGTAGAATGTATACTCTTGGGAAAGAACTGTTTACCTTTACTACACCCTTCAGCCAGCCCAGTGTCCAATACAACCTTTGTTTGTTTGTTTGTTTTAAGTTTATCTCTAGCAACCATCTTATCTCTAGGAAAGAAACGTGATGAAATGTGCTCAAGTAAGTTATTTAACTTTATACAGGGAAACTAAGAAAACTGGATTTTAACTGAGTTTTCTAAACAAGGTGTGGCTTCTTCTAAAATGTTATCTGGTTGGATCATTGAGGACTTTTAGACTTATTTGCATTTTCTGTTGTGTATTTAAGTCATAGGAAGAAGGTACAGATTTAGAAACAATAAAAAGTAAAGGAAATAAAACCAAAAATTAAAAGATTTTAAAAAAAGTAAACTACTACCCTCCAAAACAGTCCAAGAGACATGAAGTTAGTCCTAAATATGTATTCATAAAATGTGAAGCTATTCCTAAGTACATTCATGCCCAGAATATCATTTTAGGTTTTATAGTGCCTAAATGGCTATATAAATATCAATTTCTCTGGTAGTCCCGTGTAGTAATATGGTGTAATGTGGAAACTGAATTTAAGCTAGACATGAACTTGCTACTTGACACCTGAATAAGGAAACCAGACAGTTAAATTATACTCCATTTCATCCAATTAAGGGCTGTTGGTATTGCATCACAGCAAACGAGATCATGAATTTGTTTTGCCAAGAGGCTTTTGGGGAGATTACCAACTCAGATTGTTCACTGACTCACAACTAACTGAGTTACATGACTAGTCTTAATGATAATTAAACAGTAAGTATTATAGAGATATAGTAAAATTGAAAATCATGTAACCAAACAAAAAGCTTGGGCGGGGGTCGGAGAACAAAACATATACTTAAAAATTACTGTCAAATGGAGACCTGATTCCACCACCAGGACATCATCTGACACAGCAAAATAAACTGGTCGGGTTTTGTAAGAGGAAAGCAACGGCTTTCTTGTGTCACTGAAATCTTGACTTGGTAGATATTTTCTACAAAAAACTGGAAAATTGGTTTTATGGATCAAACTCATTATTTTCTCACCACCAGGACATCATCTGACACAGCAAAATAAACTGGTCGGGTTTTGTAAGAGGAAAGCAACCGCTTTCTTGTGTCACTGAAATCTTGACTTGGTAGATATTTTCTACAAAAAACTGGAAAATTGGTTTTATGGATCAAACTCATTATTTTCTCGTGTAGGTTTTCAATAGAATTTAGTCACAAATCAGTATGAAAATAGTTGATGAAATTATCATAGCATTAAATGTTAATTATAATGATTAACCCAGCACTTAGAAGTTCTTTGGGTTTTTTTCATTGTTTTGGAGAAGAGACTGAAGACCAGATATACAAGCATGCTTCCCCAGGATTCCATTTTAGCAGAATCATTGCAAAACAAAATCTCTTCTGGAAGGAGCAGATTCCCTTAACCATTTTTGCTGTAGGCTCCTGCATGCTGGGTTCCTTGCAGCAGAATCTTTGTACCAGCACCTTCTGGTGCAGTGGAAACCCCCACCCTGGTCTGTCTAATGCTGGAGTTTTGGGGGACTGTGTGTTCTATGGAAATGCCGGAGAGGATAATTCCTTTGATAAAGCCAGGTCTATCTGTGAACTGGGTGTTTTTCCATCAGAAGCTCCTGTGAGATGCAAATAGATACCTATTGTTCTCCCTGGTATTTTTAGGGCTGGGATGTGGTGGCTCCTTTGGCTAATTCTACTTGCCTGAACTGAAACCAAACTGGATTATTAATTATATGGAGGGCAAGTACATATTTTAAGACCTAAAACTGTGTCACTAAGAATTTGAGATGCTTCAGAAGATTTCTAACTTCTGCTTGTAAATTCTATCTCCTGGTCACTTAGCTTTGCAATAATTAACACAGGGTGAAGCCAGTTAATTGTTATTGTTTAATATTCTTTCTAAGCCTTGCTTTCCTCATCTGTGATAGGGAGAAAGGTTGGGGTGGAGAAAGTTGAAGAAGATAGTCTAGTTTTACTGATCTTTATTTGGCATTCACTGTGTGCTAGGCACTGTTCTCAGGATATAGTATCTCTATTTAATTCTCGTAACTCAGAGATGGATGTTACTATCACCATTTTACAGAAGAAAAAGAAAAAAAAAGGATACCAACCCCAAGTTGACAAAATATTACAGGAAAGAACCGAGATTTGAACCCAGGAGTCTGGCTCCAGAGTTCAAGTATTTCTGCTACACTGTTTAAATCCTGGGGCTGAAGAGAGACAGAGGCAGCAGCTGTATATATTATATAATATACAAGTATACTTATATATTATATATATAAAATAATCTTTTTATAGTTGACCTTCAACATGCCGAACTGGTTACAGAAAGTTAAGGATTTTAGCTGGAAAATCCATGAAGAAAAGAGGAGTGAGATTAAACTGATCTTGTCAAATGCTTCTATTGATCCTTAAACCTGAATGCCAAACAAGTTTTCATTTTTTCTGACAAAGACTGCTTTCTAAATGAAAAGCTCTCCCTTCCTATCAGAATGTGTTTTTAACCAGGGCAAACTTTTTTTCTGTAAAGAGCCAGATAGTAAATATTTTTAACTTTGCAAGTCACAAGGTTTCTGTAGCAACTACTCAAACTCTGCTATTAGTGAGAAAGCAGCCAAGTATAAACAAATGGGTGTGCCTGTGTTCCAAAAAAAAAATTTATTTATGGACACTGAAACTTGAATTTAATATAATGTTCATGTGTCACAAAATATCTTTCTTTTGATGTTTTTTCCCAATTATTTAAAAGTGTAAAACTCGTTCTAGTTTGTGGGCAGTAAAAACAGCTGGTGCGCTAGATTTGGCCCCCAGGCCTTAGTTTGCTAACCTCTGCTTTTAAGGAAAATATTTAGCAATGAGCTCAACTAATAAACAAGATACCATATTTCATTTGTTAGTGTATATATAAAATAAACCAATAGCCTTTTTAGAAAATTGTTTTATTGATTAGGAAATTATATAGTCTTCAATGTCCAGTTTTAAAAATAATGCATTTCTGGAGACTGTCACAGATTTCAGAAAGAGAAAAATCTTTTTCCTCTTACAGATTCTGTAAATTCTTAAAATTTAAAAAAATTTTGTAAAAAGGTGTAGAGGCTATGAAATGTGATTGCTTCACCAGAGTCTTCGGGTAGAATAGAAATTGGAAGTTCTAGGTAGATAAATGTGCTCTTTGTTAGAGGAAGAGGTAATTGAAAATAATTACTGATGTATGCTCTGTAAGCCATCTATGAATTTCACTTATATTTTCATCTAACACCCACTGTTTCAGGTGACTTCAGATTAACTGAGAATAGGCACCCAGTTAAACAACCAAGTTTGGCACTTTTCTTGTTTCAGCCTTTTTAGGATAACCTAGAACTATGAAAAGTTAGTACCAAAGAGGCCTTATTAATAAAATTGTCTGGGAAATGTACCTTATAAAAATTAAGAATATTAAATTCATGTTTTTGTTTGAAATGTTGAAAAGGAAGGAAGCATCTTAAATAAAATTTAAGCTTTGGTTTTGGCCCTGATTTCATCCATAAACTTGAACTTCAGCACTGACAAATACCAAAGCATACATTTTATTACTAAAGGACACAGTAAGGTGCCCCAAAAAATCTACACAGGGAATATTAACCATCTCTGAAAGCAGCGCACTCTTAATATGTTTTGGAAATATGTGACTGAAGAGATTTGGGATTTCTCTGAGTCCAAGCAAGATGATGTAGCATACTTGGGAAAAGTTTTGGATGTAAAAACAGTCAGATAGCAAACCATCAGTTAGCACCACACTAGTGGTTGGGGCCGAGAGAAGGGATTGACTGCAGACTGGTTTGTGGGAATTTGGGGGAAGGGAATGACGGAAACATTCTAAAGCCCGTTTGTGGTGGTGAGAGCTTTATTAAAGTTTATAAATTTACTGAAAATCATTAAATTGTACACTTACAGTTGGTAAATTTTATCGTATGTAAAGTATTCCTTGTTAAAGTTATTTTGAATTTTTTTTTTCTCCTAAAGAATCACCTATTTACTATTCTGTCAGAAAAAGTTTCAAAGTTTATAGAAGAGCAGTCTTTATGAACTTTTAGAAAGGGGTGATCAAAGCACATGCCTTTGACCATTTTTGTAGTACTATCTAATTTAGCACAACTGTAGTGGCACCTGTGCTTTTAATAATACACACTTGATAACCATAAAAGGTTTTATTTAGATGTAATGAAATTTTGAATTAAGAAAAGGGTAGGGAGGCAGGAGGAGGAAAGACTTCCAAAAGTGATTTTGGTGGTATTGTCAGTTGTGCAATTTTTTTAATGAAGTTGCTAAGGATTATTAGTTGAGGAGGGCATGTGATTGGAATTGCCACCAACCACGATAGGCAATATAGGAGGGACAGCAGGGAGGCAGGAGGGGTTCATGATAAACCTGAGGGAGAAAAGACTGTGAATCTGGCAGCTCTGTGGGCACTAGAGAGTGAGTAGAGTGAAAAATATTATCTAGGTCCTGAGAAGACTAACTAAAGTGTTATGTCTTAAAATGACCTTCCTCCTTTAATAAAGTGGCTGTCTTAGTATTTTCAGGCTGCTGTAACAATACCAAAGACTGGGTGGCTTACAAACAACAGAAATTTATTTCTCACAGTTCTGGAGGCTGGGAAGTCTAAGATCAAGGCAGTGGTAGATTTAGGTGCCTTGTGAGGGCCCATTTTCTGGTTCACTGATGGCACCTTCTAGCTGTGTCCTCACATGGTGGGAAGAGCAAACTCTCAGGGGCCTCTTTTTATAAGATTACTAGTCCCATTCATAAGGGCTCAGCCCTCATTACCTAATCACCCCCTAATACCATATTGGTGGTTAGGTTTCAACATACAGATTTTAGGGTGATACAAACATTCAGACTATAGCAGTGGCATTCAAATTGATGTCAGCCTCTTGAGTTTTATTTTATTTTATTTGTACTTTTTCTTATTTTATTTAATTTTTTTTGAAAACTTGAATAGTATAAGTTAGTACTAGGTTGAGATTGTAACCCTGTTCAGCTAAGTCTTACCCCTGGAACCTAATGACCCTGCAGAGGTTTTTCTACTTCCTAAGGACCTTTGACGGAAAGTGATGTTTTGCTTGCTTCTGCTAGATTCCATGGCATTCTAGCTTATCTTTTTTGGCAAACAAAAACTACATTTTACGGTTTTATGTACAAATATAGTATTGTATAAATGGCAATCACAACTAGGAATAGTGTAACATAAGGTCCTGCTGAGATATTTTTGATTTTGGTGATGACTCATATAACCGAATCCAGTAAAAATACCTGAGTAAAGACTGAAAAATAGATTGAATTCAAAGCAGGGAAAAGAGACATGTTAAATCTATTTACCCCCAATAGCAAACGGTCACAGTTATATTGCAATCTTGAGCCAAAGATAGAATGAAGTAGGCAGAAGGCATAGGGAGAGCTCATTTTGAAGTCCAGTACATTTTCCACAATAGCATTGTATCTGCCATGGTCAATTCAGAAGCATTTATTTTACTTCTGTATTATGATTAACAGTGTGAACATTTTACTTACAAATTTACAAGAAAGTTGGCTTTAAAATAATGAATCCCAGAAGCCCTAGCTGGAGACTAAATGACTGTAAATATAGTCTTCAAAGAAATGTAGAATCTGAGGAGTGTACCTTAAGAGTTGATGATTCCATTCTGTTAATGATCAATATTAAGAAACATGACCAAAATCAACTCTCATTCAAGAGTAATAAATTTAAATGTTGGTAAAAGGACCAAACAGGTGAAATGATTGCAAGAAGCAGAGTGGAGTTGAGCAGATGAAATGGCCTTGGCTGGGGTGGCGAGTGCGGTGCAACTTAGTTGTTGTCATGGGAGAACACATGCCAGCCGTTGCCACAGCTCCCCGTTGTTAAAAAGAAAAAGAAGCCCAAAGTGCAGTCTCTTTAATGAAATCTCCCAAGTTTTAAATATTAGTTGTTCAATTGGGATTTGTTTTTTGGGGTGTTTGTTTGTTTTGGTGGCTGACCAGAACAGGGATGGAACCCTAGACCTTGGTGTTATCAGCATCACACTCGAACCAACTGTGCTAACTGGTCAGCCCTCATCTGTTTTTGATTAAGAATAAAAACTGTGTAGCATAAAACATGTTCACATACCATGTTTTTTGAGGGAAAGGGTTTTTGTCTGTTTTGTTCATTGCTGTATCCCTAGGCCACCTGGGGATGAATTCAGCCTGTAGGTCTCAAATGTGTAACCTCTGACTTACATGTAACAAATATTGTGTTCTTAAGCATCTGGAAAAAGTAATGCTATAATCTTAAAGGCCAAAAGGATAGTCAGTATTACCTTTTGTTGTCCTTTTGCAGAAATGTAACGAGAAAGTTCAGTGTCATGCCTTAAGTCTGTTTTTAGTCCGGGGTTTATTTATCATGACTCTTGCTAATGCACTAGTTTTCCTTTTACTAGCTGAAAATTGTAATTAATGTTCACCATTTTTTTTTTATCCCTTACTAAACTTCTGTATATATAAGGGGAGTCATAATGATCTTCGTGATAATGACATTTCTGATGACATTAGAACTGCCTAATGGATTTCTAGGAAGTTCATAGACCTAAGAAGAAATGGAATTTTTAAAAAATTTGTGATGGAATTCCCCCAAACTTAAGGTGACAGTATATTCTTATTACAAACATGCATTCTGGAGGTGTTTTTTTTTTTTTTTTCCTCCATAGTGGCAGCTATATTAGCTCTTCATGCCATTTTAAGGATGTATAATATTAAATATTAAAAGCACAGGAGCTGATAACTACAACCAGGAATAAATTCTTTAAGTGAAAGCTGTGGTATATTCTTGACTCTATCTTGCTCTTTAAAAATACTTTTTAGGAGAAATAATTGCAGTGAATTTAACTTCTTTAACTTTTGAAATAGTGGTGTGTAGGGCTGGCTGGTTAGCTGGATTGGTTAGAGCACAGCCATGGAACACCAAGGTCAAGTGTTCAGATCCCATACCAGCCAGCCACCAAAAAAAAAAAAAAAAAACATAGTGAAGTGTGATTATTCTGATTTCAGAAGTTTGTTTCAAAGCTTTATTCAGTAAAACACTTCCCATGATTTATTGAATCAGTAAGATTTCTTAAAGATAAGCAAGTTTTGTAATAATGGGAAATCTCATCTTTCCCCTCTTCTCTGTTCTTCTTGCTCTAGGCTTATGCCAGCCTAGACCAACTTGTGAGCCCTCTTCATAGGGAAGTCAGTGTATCATAAGGGGAGAACTTTTAAGTTGGGTGAACTGCATCCCATCTGATATTCTGTATTTAACAGCTGTGTAACCTTTAACCAGTTAATAAATAACCTTTTTAGACGTGCTTAGGATAATACATGAAGTGGAGACAGTTAGAGCCTCAGAAGTTGTGATGATTTTGAAATAAGTACTTAATACAGTGCTTCCTAAACTTAAACTTAATAAAGTTAGTGCCATCACCATATACAGTTGTAGGTTCACCTGGTGACCACAGAGCCATTTACCTCATGCTTTCAAACCAAATTGCCCTCTTGTTTTCCAATAATCTCTTTTCCTACTCTTATTTGATCATTCTCATACCCCACAGGTTTTTTCTCAAGTTACACAGGCTCAGAATGTAAACTTAACACCTATGCTAAACCTTTTTTCTTATCTGTCTGCCAGTGCATTAAATCATTCATTTTCTGAAATTCCACTCTCTGGGTTTTTTTTCCTCATACCAAACAAAAGAGAAGTGATACCATTCCTTAGCCTTGCCTAAGCATGCTTACGTTCTTGGCTCACTGCTTCTAAAATGTTCTTAGCTTGGATATGCCTGTTTATTCAGTGCATGAACTTTGGATCCTTTTGTTCAGTCAGCTATTTCATATATCCAGTACGACAAAGCAGAGGTTACTTATTTATAAATGGTTCTCCGTGATGCCCCCAAATAGGTTCTAACAAATGGTTTTTTATTAAAATGCATTTCTTACTCTTTTCCATTTGCTCCTAGGTTTTTAGAACTTCAGCTATAAAAATGGGCAGAATTTTCCTTGATCATATTGGTGGTACCCGTCTGTTTTCTTGTGCAAACTGTGATACGATCCTGACCAACCGATCAGAACTCATCTCCACTCGGTTCACAGGCGCCACTGGCAGAGCATTTCTTTTTAATAAGGTTGGTGAGAACAACAGTTTCATTCCTAAGTGGCTTCATTGGGTCTATTTGAAGCAACACCAGAATACCCAGAATTCACCAGAGCTTGGAGATAACAGGAAGAGTTAGAGCTGAAATCTATAGAAATGATTGCCCACTAGCTTGTCTTTGAAGGGACCTCATGAAAGCATTACTAGTATGTGATTTTAACCTTGAAAGTTTAAAGAATGCATTATAAGAAGAAGGGTAGTCTCCACTCAGGAAATGTCCAGTGTTAGAATTTGGTAGTGACTTCAGCACTACATATGGAAAAAGGTGCCCGAGACACTGACCTCCCTTCCCCTACATGTCACTGTTTTGTACATAATAGGAAGACAGCTGCATTAAGATATTATAGCTTGACAGTGAGTGTGAATAAGGATCATCTAACCAACTTCTCTTGCTCTAATTCATGCTCACCAGTCATCCTTCTGGTTATAATTTGGTTTATTACATAGGTTTGCCAACAGGAAGAGCATTTTCTGATTTGCAAGTTTGTGTCCAGTCTGCCGCCTCTCTAATTTCTGGCTTGCCTTGAAATTGGTTGATATGATTCTGTCTCCAGGAGTCTAATATGTACGAGCCAAGTTGAATTTCCAAATCTTTTAGTCTAAGGAACAGAGCTAAGATACTGTTCTTAGAAGGTCAAATAAACTTCCGCCGTGGACATTCCTCTGTTCATGTGGAAACAGATTTCTCTCTTAGAGAGTTGATAGTGTATACCCTTTGGCCTTTATTAGGTACAGAGCAGGAATTGGCACACCATGGCAGGCCAGCTGCCAGTTTTTTTTTAAGAAGATTTAATGGAAAACAGCCATGCTCGTTCATTTATGTATTGCCTGTGAGTGCTTTCATGCTACAATGTCAAAGTTAAATAGTTGCAACAAAGACCATATAGCTCTCAAAGCCAAAATATTTATTATCGGGGCCTTTACAGAAAAGTAAAGTGTAGTGAGTTGTGTAGTATTCAGAATCATTGGAAATTCTTCACAGATTGTCTTAGAACCCACTTCATTGTGTTTGAACTTACTTGAAAACTGTGTTGCAATGTATGGTCTGTAGTAGGCTTATTCTATACCAGTTTGTCTGTATATAAAATGTATTTTTAGAAACAAATTTTGACAAACTTGTGTGAAATACCTATGGTTTGCTAGGTTCTTTTACCTTGAATGCCTTTTTTGTTCTCATCATTGAATAGTAAATGATAACAATTGGAGCCAAACATACATTTTATGACTCCAATTCCAGGCCTCTTTCTTCACTGCAACACAGAAACCTCACTAGGGTATATGGCGAGATTTGGGTTAGTACAGTACAGTAATGCATGATTGCTTTAGATGTCTAGTGCACTGCCATTTCCAGATGTTTGCCTGTCCCAGCAGCTTCTAAAACTAGTTCTTGGGAAGGGTATTATAAGTTTGACTAAAGTAACACCTCTCTTTCCTTTTCTGAAGTTGTTGTTATTGTACCAACCATAATATTGTGTACTTATTTGGCAAGTAACTTAAGTACCTTTGCAATTTTGTTTTTATCTTTCTTAGGTAGTTAACCTGCAATACAGTGAAGTTCAAGATCGGGTCATGCTTACTGGCCGCCACATGGTTCGAGATGTGAGCTGCAAAAACTGCAATAGCAAACTGGGATGGATCTATGAGTTTGCCACTGAAGACAGCCAGCGTTATAAGGAAGGCCGTGTGATCCTGGAACGTGCTCTAGTTCGAGAGAGTGAGGGCTTTGAGGAGCATGTACCATCTGATAACTCTTGAAGAAGAAGAGAGAAATCCATCTTTTCCCAGGTCTCCTTCACTGAAAACAAAAATCTCCTTACATACACTGTCACCTTAGCATCAGAGTCGGATTCATGAACCGCGGAACAAGAGGTTGTGAGAATCTAAGATGGGACCTTTCTTTCTTTCTTTTTTTTAAATTTTGTATTTTTCATCCAACAGCAGTGTGTAGAGAGAATATTATGCAGATGCCGTTAATTTTTTTTTCCTTATGTTTACATCTTGAGGCAGAAGAGTCTATCTGCAGCTACGTGATGGGCTATGTGAGGAAAAAAATCTGGGCTGTTAGAGTGAAAAAGTGTGTCTTATGTAAATTTTGAAGGGAAAATATGTCAAGAGCATGGTTTTTAAACTTATTTGGGCTTCATTTTAAAACTTTTTTTTAAAACCCAGTTATTTCACTTGATTTGCTAGCTTCAGAGAAGAGATCCGAATCTGTGCCCAGCGCTAAAGGCTCAGTGTTAGCATGGCTTGTGCTGGCCAGTGTGCCATATTCTTGTTGGAGATGAACCGTAGCACCAGAGCCCATTCTTCCTTGTCAGTCTTGACCCAAAGATGTCACCATTCCTAGTTATTTGTCACCGCATAATTGGTGTTGATTGGAAACTTTCTGAAATGGGGCAGAACTGTTTGGTTGTCTTTTTCCATGTAACTTAAGCATAGTAATATAAATAAAGTAATAGTTGGATGTCTTTGGTCCTGTGTTGCTTTTAAAAAACACCTTATAAAAGGGCAGAGTATTTGATAAGTAATTTTCCTAGTAGTTAAGTGTTTCTTTTTATCTCTTGAACTAAATTGACTATGTATAAGATGTTATTCTTTGTTTAAGTGAAAGCATACTGTTTAAACTCACAGTATTGCATTTAGAAAACAGTTGAACAGAATGTCAGTGTGCATTCATGCAGAAAGCATTTAATCTGCATCTGTTTTAAAAGGAGGAGGAAATGAAGCAGCTTATCTAAAAATACTGCTTTACTAAGCATTTCAGCCTTTCCCCCTCAGTTTTGCATTGATTTTGACAAGTCTGTAGAGCTTAATAGTTTCATCAAAGGACTAGATCTCTCATTGGCATTATTTTGTTCAGATCTTCCCTCAGAAGTTCAGCTATTGAAATCGAACCTGTACTCGGTACCCTCAAGTGAAAAGGGATCAAATTTAACTCAGGGTGTTATTTTAGCCCAAAATTTATGGCACTATGAAGTATTAAAATGTAAATGTTTCTTTATTCAAACTACTTCTAGGTATTCTAGTACTTGCTTCTGGTGGAATAAATGACAGTAAAATTGGCTAGTTATTTAAATGGATGGATGTTTGTATGCTTGATATCTAGGTCTTTGTCTAGAAAGGAAATTTGTCTCACTGAATTGGTGAAATCTTTCTGTTGTTGATGTTAGAAGTGACTTCTGAGTACAGTTAAGATTAAGTTCCTCATAGTTGCCTTTGAGCTCTGGTTAGAGGCACAGGTATCTGATTTAAGTAGGTATAATATTGCATTTGAAATAAGTGGACACAAATTCTTCTCTATCCTCCCTTCTCTATGGACTATCTTCAAGCATTAAGAAACAGCATTCATTCCCATTCATTTCCATACTGCCCTTTGATTATATGCAGTTTCCTAGTAGCATGCCTTACCTATAGCACTATGTGCATTTGCTGTCACAATAAAGTATATTTTGTCTTGCATTGGTGCAGTACTGCTACTTATTTTTCACTAATCCTGTCTAGTGACCATCTTAATTTTTTTCTCTGAACACAACTTCATATCTTGGAGTGGCTATAGCTTTCTTTACCTTACAGTGATAAGGTGACATTCTGACTTAGTTAACTCTACCAATATTAACTTCTTTGAGATCACTTTGCCTTAGACACTGACAACTGTAGTTTAGTATATATAAACAAAATAAATGTCATATTGCTAGGTTAACTTAAGTCACTGGCAGGTACAACAACGAGCTCCTCTATATTTTAAAAACTGTTCCATTTGCCAAAAAAAAAAAAAAAAAACAATATTGGAAGATCTAGTCAGATTGGATTGTTTATAGAAAAGCAAACAATGTTCACTTGAGATGGAAACACTAACAGGAATGATTTTGCTTTGTGGGAAAGTTAACATAATACAGGTGAATTTATGGCATAATAAGTGGGTTACTGAGGGATATACAGATTTCAGCTTTTTCTCTTTGAAGACTTTAGAATACTTATTTTTAGGTGACAGTATGCATAAGGTATTTTGATCTTAACGTGATTTTATATTAAAGAGATCCTTAGGTGAATGTTCTTGGTTAAAAATGTTGGTAATAATGTAATGATTTAAGTTACAGTTGTGAGTGGCTTGGGATTGGAGGGGGAAATATCAATACCATCTATTTCATAAATTTACCTATTATAAAAGTCATGGGAGGTTTAAATTGCAGAGTCTTGGGCTTATCCCAGACCTAAGTCAGTCAATACATAGTTTTTGATGGGGCAGAACTGAAAAACTACCAATCGTAAAATATTCAGAGACATGTTTATGATGGCTTATTTCTAAAACTATACAAATGTCTCACAATTTGAACAGATACCCACTAATTGCTCATCTGCTTAACACCTGCTTCCCATCAGGAGCCATATAAAACTTCTAATCTAGAGAAGATGTGAATTTGGGAATAGAGCAAGATTAAAATGAAAAAGTCAGGTTAGCACTTTGCACTTATATCAAGATATCTATTATATGAATAAAGCAGAACTAAGAGTAGAAATTAGGTGGATACTGATCCCTAAATTGGGTGTTAATTGTATGACTTCTTTATTTTAAAATATTGGACTTCCCAAATTGAAACTTCTATAGTAGTACATAAAATACACATCCTAAAGCACAGTTAAAGGTTGTGATCCTTGGGGCCGGCCCCGTGGCGCACTCGGGAGAGTGCGGCGCTGGGAGTGCAGCGACGCTCCCGCTGCGGGTTCGGATCCTAT
>NW_007727923.1:44280-63146 GCF_000696425.1 Galeopterus variegatus
TGGGCGACACCACACCAAGGGTTGCGATCCCCTTACCGGTCACGAAAAAGACAAAAAAAAGGTTGTGATCCTTGACATCACTTTACATATTTAGGTTTTTTAAAAATTATCTGCAACATGACCACCTGGGAAGCTTGATAAACAGGTGAATTATGTCCCCATTCCCTCCCCCAGTACTGAATGGATCTCTGAGGCAAAGCCAAAAAAATCCAGACTTTTTACCAAACTCCAAAAGTAACATGTCTGCATGTATATGAGAATCAGTATTCAAAGGGTTATTCAAAATCAAAATCTATTATTTTACTACCTGGTAAAAGCATGTTGGTCACAAGAGGTTCACAGGCTGAAGAGTGGGTAAGAAAAACAGATTAATACTGCTTTTCACTTGTTTAGTCTCAAAATGGATAAATGTAACAACTGGAAAAATACAGTTGGACAAACTGGGTATAAGGAGGAGAAAAGTCTTTGGGAAAGAGGCATCTAGTTTTTTGGAAGATTGCTAGACATAAAATCTAAAGACCTACTGTCAATACTAACTAACTTATTGGTTATGTGACGTTGGGAAGTCACTTAACCTCTGAACATTAGTTTTTTCAAGTATGAATTGTAAAAACAAGCCCTGTCTTAAATGATTCTTGTTAGAATATAGTGAAATATGGGCCATAAAAACCTTGTTCAGTATTTGCAGATTATGAAATAACTACTTTTTTCAGTAATCCGGAATAACTTTTCACAGCTGAACCTAATTTTGTTCTAAATTATAAAATGACCTGAGTGTTTTCCTGGACTAGACATGTACTGCTAAACCTTTCAGCAAATTAGGGCATGCAATCTGCAGTTTATCAAATGTTATGCTATAAGGAACTTTTCATAGTCTGCTACAACATACATATTACATTACTTTCATAAGTCTTCAAAGCTCCTATTTTTCTCCCACCATGGAGCAGAAGAAAAAGTTAAAATGCTCATTGAATACAACTTCAATGGTAAAGTAAATAAGCCACCATTTTTTCCCCAAACAAAGTAACTTGGAGAGGAATCTTTTCTGCAAGAATTTCCACTGATAGTTACAGAGTTACTTACTTTTCAAACCCAATTATTTTCTTCTTTGTTGTCTCAGCCTGACTAGACTATTTCATACTACTGCCGTAATGATGTTAGTTATGTTTTTAAAGAATCATATGGTGTTGAGAGAAATGGTTTATATACCAGATCATCTAATTTTAATCCTCTTCTGATTTGCGGTAAAGATGAACAAGTCATCTCTTGTCTCTGGACTTAAAGCAAAGTATAAAGAAAAACTTCATTTAGTAACTTGAAAAATAAAAAACCTTTATCCAGAGAAAATTCAAAAGCCCAGCCTTGAAAAAGGTGTTATTTGTGTCCCTGTGAACCATCCAGAGGTTTTCAGGGACTGGTAGTTTGACAAATCCCACTTGAGTGCCTGAGTCAGGAGGGTGGCTTCAGCTGTTCCCTAGAATTTCACTTTTCTTCCATCAACTGTTGAGCCACCGAAAAGTGAGCTGGCAGCATCTGGTCACACCACCTTCTCAGCTTTCTCACTACCCACAGCCCTCCCAGAAAACACTGGGTGCAAAGCAGAGGCATTATTATGAATTCATGAAAATTCTTTGAGTGTTCTCTGTCCCCAGCTAAGCCATCTCCTTTTCTCCGGGTTCCATGTCAATTAGAAAGTGCTCAGAGGCATTTTTGAAACCTGTCAGTGTGCCAAGAGTAATAAAAACTACCATAATTCCTTAAATGAGTCTTAGGTCCTGTGTTGGAGTAGGCTTCTTAGGGTAACAACAGAAAGTTTCAAAGGTTGGGAGGGGGTGGTTATTTTAAGGACTTGAATAATCAGTAAAATGTTCAAGTGGTACTGCTGAAATTTACACTGAAGAAAAAAAATTTTTTTAAATATAAAATTAGCTAGAACCTATGCTACCGGAAAAGTACCAGTAGATGTCATGAGTGTGCAAGAAATGCCTTTCTTAGCCACCAGTCTGGCAGTCTGTTCTTGTTGCTGAAGTACCAGGTGCTGAAGTGAGGGACTATTTTACTCCAATGGTATGAAGTTATTGTAAGGGTCAAATGAAATATGGGATAAAATGCTTTGCAAACTATCAAGTGCTTATACAAATAATAGTACTGTTTCTACTTTTTTGACATTTTTTTCTGCCATGTTTGTTTTAGTATCTAAAGCTTAAGCTCATACAACTTCAAAAAATCTTTTTTGTCAAAAATTTTTTTAATATTGGCCTTCATTTTGGTAATGGCAATCTGCGGTCACAAAATTGAACGTCACTGTGACTTTGAAGTTAGTTAACCTCTTGAACCCTCATTTCCTCAACTTCGAAATAGGGAAAATAAATTCTAGACAATGTGTGTGAAGACTTTATAAGCCGTATGGTATTCTAGAAATGAAATATATTCCTATAATTTGAGTGAGTTTCAGTGAGTTACTTAACCAGTGTTGTAGCCTTCAGTTGCTACAAAGTATTTGCTCATTCATTTATCCATTCAGTAATAGTTGAGAGTCTGTCACCTGTGTCAGGCAGTGTGCTAAAAGTCAGCTCCTGGCACCTACTTTCCAGTGACCGAGTGAAGGATGTTTGCAAAGCCTAGTAAAAACACTGAATGCACCCTGCTGCAGGAAATGAAAGGCTTCTGGCATAAGGGCAAATAAATATGATAGTAGCCCTGGGAAACAGCCAGCCTCAAGAACAAGCTCAGAGCAGGCTCCTTGCGCCTGTAAGCCAGGAAGCCCAGAGAATGGCTGTGAGTGCCGCTTCACAGGCTTTAAAGCAAGTTTCTGGGCAGGCTTGAATACAACTCCCCAGTGGCCCCAGATACTACTGTTCTTCTGCTGGAGCAAAGGCCCTGAGCAGGAGTGCTGTGGCCTTGCAGCACCCTCTGGGGAGGGGATTCTATATCTCTTCCAAGTGACTCAGTTGCTCTAGAGAGGAAAGGCGCAGAGGGCTTGGCCCAAGTGACAAGTCTTGCTCCTTCTGCTGTCCTCTGTGCCCCTAGTCCCTGGCCCTGTCCATAACCACCCTCCTGATTGTCTCATGGCCAACATGTGACAGTGTCTTTGCTGCAGGTGGGCAGTTGACACGCTCCATCTCACCACTGAGGTTTTGGGGCCCCCCACCAGACTCTGACATCACTGTCCCCCGCCCTACTTGCAGACTTGGGTCCGTCCTCAAGGAGTGAGGGCCATCAGCTGGGTGTTCCCCAATCTAAGAAGTGCTGCAAAGCCAGGGGCCACACCTAAGCAACAGACAGCCAGCCCTAAATAGGGCCACGTAGCAAGTTAGAGACAATGTAAAAAGCATGCCAGGTCCTCATTCCTTCCAGGAGGTGAGAGAAGTAGTGAGACAGCTGAGCACATCTCCCTGCTTTCATTTTGTGTCCTTCAGAAAGAAGAGTGAGCCTTACAGCCTCATTTCCTCTGAACCTGAAACCTAGGATATCAAAGGTCTCTGGAGCCTTCTGCTTCATCTTCCTGGCCCAGTAAAGGCAATGCTTGGCGGGGGGAGGGGGGAGGTTGGACAGATCACAGATGCCTCACCTCGTTCCTCATTGGTATAGGAGGCTTAGGGTGAGAGGTGATCAGAAGGGGCAAGAGGGTGAAGATTAATGTACCTTAGGAAGCTCCAGGAATTGGCTGATTCCCAACCCCAGGAATGATCCCTGGTATCTGCTCTCCCTGCACATAGCACTGGACAGGAGGCAGGACACCCTCCAGGGGGCATGTGGAAATGAGGAGGAGGCATGGTTTCTCTTCTAAAGTGGTGGGCTTAAGCATTTACACATTGTATTATATACATATAAGTAATATAAATTTTTATTATATTTCAGGGCATTATTTTTAATTCTTTGAAATTATGCATGTAGGTAGACTTTAATAACTATGGGTTTTAACATGGTAAAGGGGTGCTAACATTTATTATAAAACAGGCATTGTGTTTGTGTAGAGAACCACTGCGGTAGAGTGATTGATTGCGGCCCCAGCTCACCCCTTGCTAATCCAGTTCTACAATGGGAACTCCCTTCTTAGGCTCCAAAATGATTTTATACTTATCATTATGTAGCTCTGAGTGGAAAAGGTATAGATAGCACTTAAACCCTTAGGCAGGTACACATTCTAAGCCTATCCTCTGTTAGCCCTGCGGTCAGGCCACTCTGACAGCTGTCCCTTACTATGTTATACTTCTTTTATCTTTAGTTCTAATGGCAATCTTTCAAGGCAGGTATCTTCACTCCACAGGTGAAATAACCACAGCTCAGAGAGGTTAAATAACTTGCCCCAGAAAGCTCAGCTGGCAATGGAAGAAATCATCCTGTTGGACTCCAAAGGCCGTACTTACCACAGCATGACCTGGTTCTTCTAACAAGCCTGTCCCGAGCTGATAACTAATCTGATGCCATAGTTACTATCACAAAGTATCCCAAAGCCAATCTTTTTTTAATCCTGTGTCTTGCCCTGGGACCCTCAGTCCCTTCCCATGTCTCAGTTCTAGCAGTTAGGAAAACTCTCATCCCTGGGGACATCTGCATTAGATGACTGAACCATCTCTGTCCAGCCAGTGAATTCCTTTCCCTTTCCAGATATGACATGTTGTTATTACAGAATAGCATATGTTTCAGGATTTGATAGGGTTGATCCACATTAATTCCTTTTGTTTTCAGAATTTTCCTGTAACATAGCAAGTGCTCAATAAATATTTTTATAAGTTAAGGGGCACCCCTTCAAGGGGCTTGTAGTCTGGATGGCATGGTGAAACTAAATAGATAAAGAAATGGTGCTGTAGTAATATATTCATTCAACAAATAATAATTGAGCACCTACTACATGTAAAGCACTGTGCTCGGTGCTGAGGAGGACTCTAAAGTACATAACTACCAGATATCCTCCTCGGGGTACCACATGTAAAAGTACTTCACAAAACAACCCTTGTCTTTGTGTCTCATTTTCACGGTGCACAGAATGAAGTACCGACATGGGCCTAGCAGCTGGATGAGGTGTGTGGAAACTGTGAAGCTCCATACAATTCCAAGTCATTTAACAGAAAAGCACAGCTGTGTACACAGTGAAAAGTACTCTAAAACCATCGAGAAGTTGGGGTGGTCCCTTCTGGTCCAGGGAAGAAAATGAGGAACAATAAGAGTCAAAGAGGTAGGCTTCGGGGAGAAGTTGGACACTTACATGTTCTTAGACAAAATGATCAATGAAGGANGATTTGCGGTAAAGATGAACAAGTCATCTCTTGTCTCTGGACTTAAAGCAAAGTATAAAGAAAAACTTCATTTAGTAACTTGAAAAATAAAAAACCTTTATCCAGAGAAAATTCAAAAGCCCAGCCTTGAAAAAGGTGTTATTTGTGTCCCTGTGAACCATCCAGAGGTTTTCAGGGACTGGTAGTTTGACAAATCCCACTTGAGTGCCTGAGTCAGGAGGGTGGCTTCAGCTGTTCCCTAGAATTTCACTTTTCTTCCATCAACTGTTGAGCCACCGAAAAGTGAGCTGGCAGCATCTGGTCACACCACCTTCTCAGCTTTCTCACTACCCACAGCCCTCCCAGAAAACACTGGGTGCAAAGCAGAGGCATTATTATGAGTTCATGAAAATTCTTTGAGTGTTCTCTGTCCCCAGCTAAGCCATCTCCTTTTCTCCGGGTTCCATGTCAATTAGAAAGTGCTCAGAGGCATTTTTGAAACCTGTCAGTGTGCCAAGAGTAATAAAAACTACCATAATTCCTTAAATGAGTCTTAGGTCCTGTGTTGGAGTAGGCTTCTTAGGGTAACAACAGAAAGTTTCAAAGGTTGGGAGGGGGTGGTTATTTTAAGGACTTGAATAATCAGTAAAATGTTCAAGTGGTACTGCTGAAATTTACACTGAAGAAAAAAAATTTTTTTAAATATAAAATTAGCTAGAACCTATGCTACCGGAAAAGTACCAGTAGATGTCATGAGTGTGCAAGAAATGCCTTTCTTAGCCACCAGTCTGGCAGTCTGTTCTTGTTGCTGAAGTACCAGGTGCTGAAGTGAGGGACTATTTTACTCCAATGGTATGAAGTTATTGTAAGGGTCAAATGAAATATGGGATAAAATGCTTTGCAAACTATCAAGTGCTTATACAAATAATAGTACTGTTTCTACTTTTTTGACATTTTTTTCTGCCATGTTTGTTTTAGTATCTAAAGCTTAAGCTCATACAACTTCAAAAAATCTTTTTTGTCAAAAATTTTTTTAATATTGGCCTTCATTTTGGTAATGGCAATCTGCGGTCACAAAATTGAACGTCACTGTGACTTTGAAGTTAGTTAACCTCTTGAACCCTCATTTCCTCAACTTCGAAATAGGGAAAATAAATTCTAGACAATGTGTGTGAAGACTTTATAAGCCGTATGGTATTCTAGAAATGAAATATATTCCTATAATTTGAGTGAGTTTCAGTGAGTTACTTAACCAGTGTTGTAGCCTTCAGTTGCTACAAAGTATTTGCTCATTCATTTATCCATTCAGTAATAGTTGAGAGTCTGTCACCTGTGTCAGGCAGTGTGCTAAAAGTCAGCTCCTGGCACCTACTTTCCAGTGACCGAGTGAAGGATGTTTGCAAAGCCTAGTAAAAACACTGAATGCACCCTGCTGCAGGAAATGAAAGGCTTCTGGCATAAGGGCAAATAAGCTCATGACAAAATAAAAGGTCTTCATTCTTCCAGCAATTCATTAATTTCTATGTTAGAAGAAATGTTCCAGATTAAATGAAAATAAATCATCTTTCCATGTATGATGGATTCTGAAATTGGATTAACCGTACATTCTAAAACAAGCTTCATCTGTCTGCCTTCCAGAAGCAAATATAAATCAGCACTTCCAGGGCACATGGCAATAGGAACACTGACTTGCCTCTGACAGCCAGACAAGTAGAGGACTTTTGATAGGAGTGAAAGACAAGGAGCCAAGGCTCAGAGCTGCCTTTGCATAAGAAACATCCCAGGTAAAGTGTTAAGTTGGATTGCAGGGAGGAAGAACAGTGAAGGTGAAAGAATGGTAAACTCAGAGGACTTCAGATTCAGATATTTCATCAGCAATCTCAAACTCAAATATCTCTGGGTGCCAGTTAAAGTAAGGAAGTGGGTCTGGGCTAAGACAACTGAAAGTGGTGGTTACAGCATGAACAGGGGAGAGCATGTTCCACATAAAGACGGTCACTTTCAGTTTAAAAGAAAAGCAAAAAATCTGGCCAAGCACAGTTTATTTGGGCTTAAGGGGCTTCACTGTCCATCCCTTATCTAGTCTAAGCTCTCATTTTAAATATGTGGAAACTAAGGCCAGGAAAGTTGAAGTGACTAAGCCAACAGAAGGAGCAGAAGGAAAGTTATCATCAGGGTGAGATGTTTCAGCACAACAGAGCATTCTAAATGTCTTACAAGTTAACATTTTCAAAACCACCTTGTGAGGCATACTGGTTAAGGGCATGAACTCTGCACACATTTCTCACAGTTCTGGGGGTTGGGAAATCCAAGGTCAAGGTGCCCACAGATTTGGTGTCTGGTGAGGGCCTGTTTTCTCACAGATGGTGTCTTCTTGCTGTGTCTTCCACAGGGTAGAAGGGAAGAACTCTGGTCTCTTCAGACCTAATGACCTCCCAAAGGCCTCGACTCCTAATACCATCACATTGGGGATTAGGTTTCAACATAGGAATTTGGGGGGGACACAAATATTCTCAGACCATAGCACAAACCAAATTCCAATTCCTGACCCATAGAAACTTTGCAAGATAATAGATTTTTATTTTTTATTTTTTATTTTTTTGCTGGCTGGTGACAAGTATTGAAGCTGGGACCTTGGTGTTATCAGCACCATACTAGTCAACTGAGGCAACCAGCTATCCTTTATTGTTTTAAACTACTCATTTGTTACACAGCAATAATTAACTAATACAGTGCTTTAAAAAAAGCCCATTCTCCCAAGTGAGAAAACAGATTGGCATTTCCTTCTGCAAATTCATGCAGTCTAGTGTGTGAACAGCAGGGAGAGCCATTGCACCATTTTCTGGTCTGGCTGTGTACATATTTTCCTCACTAAAGCAGTGGGCACACCCAGGTTAGGCTGATGGGAATGCTAGACCAGTCAGGAAACAGGAAAGCCACCTTGAACTCCTGCTCCTCTTGGGTAATATGATAGTAGCCCTGGGAAACAGCCAGCCTCAAGAACAAGCTCAGAGCAGGCTCCTTGCGCCTGTAAGCCAGGAAGCCCAGAGAATGGCTGTGAGTGCCGCTTCACAGGCTTTAAAGCAAGTTTCTGGGCAGGCTTGAATACAACTCCCCAGTGGCCCCAGATACTACTGTTCTTCTGCTGGAGCAAAGGCCCTGAGCAGGAGTGCTGTGGCCTTGCAGCACCCTCTGGGGAGGGGATTCTATATCTCTTCCAAGTGACTCAGTTGCTCTAGAGAGGAAAGGCGCAGAGGGCTTGGCCCAAGTGACAAGTCTTGCTCCTTCTGCTGTCCTCTGTGCCCCTAGTCCCTGGCCCTGTCCATAACCACCCTCCTGATTGTCTCATGGCCAACATGTGACAGTGTCTTTGCTGCAGGTGGGCAGTTGACACGCTCCATCTCACCACTGAGGTTTTGGGGCCCCCCACCAGACTCTGACATCACTGTCCCCCGCCCTACTTGCAGACTTGGGTCCGTCCTCAAGGAGTGAGGGCCATCAGCTGGGTGTTCCCCAATCTAAGAAGTGCTGCAAAGCCAGGGGCCACACCTAAGCAACAGACAGCCAGCCCTAAATAGGGCCACGTAGCAAGTTAGAGACAATGTAAAAAGCATGCCAGGTCCTCATTCCTTCCAGGAGGTGAGAGAAGTAGTGAGACAGCTGAGCACATCTCCCTGCTTTCATTTTGTGTCCTTCAGAAAGAAGAGTGAGCCTTACAGCCTCATTTCCTCTGAACCTGAAACCTAGGATATCAAAGGTCTCTGGAGCCTTCTGCTTCATCTTCCTGGCCCAGTAAAGGCAATGCTTGGCGGGGGGAGGGGGGAGGTTGGACAGATCACAGATGCCTCACCTCGTTCCTCATTGGTATAGGAGGCTTAGGGTGAGAGGTGATCAGAAGGGGCAAGAGGGTGAAGATTAATGTACCTTAGGAAGCTCCAGGAATTGGCTGATTCCCAACCCCAGGAATGATCCCTGGTATCTGCTCTCCCTGCACATAGCACTGGACAGGAGGCAGGACACCCTCCAGGGGGCATGTGGAAATGAGGAGGAGGCATGGTTTCTCTTCTAAAGTGGTGGGCTTAAGCATTTACACATTGTATTATATACATATAAGTAATATAAATTTTTATTATATTTCAGGGCATTATTTTTAATTCTTTGAAATTATGCATGTAGGTAGACTTTAATAACTATGGGTTTTAACATGGTAAAGGGGTGCTAACATTTATTATAAAACAGGCATTGTGTTTGTGTAGAGAACCACTGCGGTAGAGTGATTGATTGCGGCCCCAGCTCACCCCTTGCTAATCCAGTTCTACAATGGGAACTCCCTTCTTAGGCTCCAAAATGATTTTATACTTATCATTATGTAGCTCTGAGTGGAAAAGGTATAGATAGCACTTAAACCCTTAGGCAGGTACACATTCTAAGCCTATCCTCTGTTAGCCCTGCGGTCAGGCCACTCTGACAGCTGTCCCTTACTATGTTATACTTCTTTTATCTTTAGTTCTAATGGCAATCTTTCAAGGCAGGTATCTTCACTCCACAGGTGAAATAACCACAGCTCAGAGAGGTTAAATAACTTGCCCCAGAAAGCTCAGCTGGCAATGGAAGAAATCATCCTGTTGGACTCCAAAGGCCGTACTTACCACAGCATGACCTGGTTCTTCTAACAAGCCTGTCCCGAGCTGATAACTAATCTGATGCCATAGTTACTATCACAAAGTATCCCAAAGCCAATCTTTTTTTAATCCTGTGTCTTGCCCTGGGACCCTCAGTCCCTTCCCATGTCTCAGTTCTAGCAGTTAGGAAAACTCTCATCCCTGGGGACATCTGCGTTAGATGACTGAACCATCTCTGTCCAGCCAGTGAATTCCTTTCCCTTTCCAGATATGACATGTTGTTATTACAGAATAGCATATGTTTCAGGATTTGATAGGGTTGATCCACATTAATTCCTTTTGTTTTCAGAATTTTCCTGTAACATAGCAAGTGCTCAATAAATATTTTTATAAGTTAAGGGGCACCCCTTCAAGGGGCTTGTAGTCTGGATGGCATGGTGAAACTAAATAGATAAAGAAATGGTGCTGTAGTAATATATTCATTCAACAAATAATAATTGAGCACCTACTACATGTAAAGCACTGTGCTCGGTGCTGAGGAGGACTCTAAAGTACATAACTACCAGATATCCTCCTCGGGGTACCACATGTAAAAGTACTTCACAAAACAACCCTTGTCTTTGTGTCTCATTTTCACGGTGCACAGAATGAAGTACCGACATGGGCCTAGCAGCTGGATGAGGTGTGTGGAAACTGTGAAGCTCCATACAATTCCAAGTCATTTAACAGAAAAGCACAGCTGTGTACACAGTGAAAAGTACTCTAAAACCATCGAGAAGTTGGGGTGGTCCCTTCTGGTCCAGGGAAGAAAATGAGGAACAATAAGAGTCAAAGAGGTAGGCTTCGGGGAGAAGTTGGACACTTACATGTTCTTAGACAAAATGATCAATGAAGGAACTCTTCAGAATATCTATGCAATATGGATGAATGCCCACACCCCAGCCACGCTTTCCTCTCCAATAACCAGTCTGTCAGGGTGTTCTTACCTGGTGTAGGTAAGAACAAAGAAAATCAGGAGAGGCTTCATTAGCCCATAATGAAGAGGATCCCAAAAGAAACATGTTTAGAAAACCATTATGGCCTGCCTCTACATGAAAAGTCTCTCATTAGAAATGTGTCCTCCTCCCTACAAAGAAACAAGCTACACCCAGCAGCTCTCAACAGTCACAAAATTGATTTTCTGTTCCCTCTTAACTCCCTCTGGACAGTGGAACTCAGTTATCAAGCTTCACTTCCTGTTCTCCTGGTAACCCTATTTGGTGAAATTAGAATTAGGGGTTTAATTCAATGTAGTGCAAAGCCCAATGAGATTAGCTTTATGGTTTCAAGACCTTCACTAGGAAACAGAATGCCACGTTCTCTATTCCTCTTCTAAAAATTGACGTACAGCTAAAAAGGAGGGGGCGTGGGGGCAAGTCAGCCTGGAGGCCAGTGCCCCTCTCCTGTGTTCTTTGTCCTACTCTTTGACCATGTTCAGTCCTACATATTTAAGAATCCATTCTGTGAAAGTTAACCTGTACCAATTTTTTTAAAAAAATATGTATCTTCTTAAGAAAATATCTCTTTTGTTAGATTTCTTTTCCATGCAGTATAGAAGTAAGGTGGAAAACTGAGCCAAAACACAAACAGCTGGCATTTTTCAGGTACCCCCTCCAAACGGGATGCAGTTTTCATGCGGTATTTAATGTAATCTTCACCCATCACCATCTTTGCGGGCATATATATGACCTTGCAGCTGCACAGAGACTCACCATCAGAAGGGCCCTGTGCTTGGTTTAGCACTCTGCTGTTGTTGTCTTGAAGTTCTTAATAATTCCTGAGCAAAGGACCCTGCATTTTCATTTTGCTCTGTAATCCACAGATTATATAATCAGTCCTATCCTCACCATAACTCTTTCGTTTGGTAGGTACTGTTAATCTCCTTTTTTAAATGGGAAACTGATGACCAGAATGGGTTTAGTGACTAACCCAAGGTCATACTGACTGAAAATGGCAGCTCTGGTTTGAAGCCAGGTCCTGCTACAAACCACAGATCCATGCTCTGTTGACCAAATGGCACTACTGCCCTCCTGGCTTAGCTGTCAAATCCAAGTCAGCACACTCCTCTGAACTACGATATTAATCCTGGGCCCTCTGGGTTGCAGTGTATTAGCACTTTTTCTTTTTTAATCATCAAGATAATCTCTAAATAGTTCTGCATTTGAACATGACAAAATGTTTTTCAGCAAACTGTAAAAAATTTTGGGCCGGCCCGGTGGCGCACTGCTACAGTGCGCCGCTTGGGAGTGTGGCGGCGCTCCCGCCGAGGGTTCGGATCCCACATACAGACCGGTTCCCGCTCACTGGCTGAGCGAGGTGCGGGTGCAGCACCGAGGTTTGCGATCCCGTTGCCGGTCCCGGTCCGGTACGGGCGCGACACTGAGGGTTGCGATCCGTTGCCGGACACGAAAAAAGACAAAAAGGAAAAAAAAAATGTAAAAAATGTTGTCGTTGAAACCTAGGTAATTTTTTTATCCTCATACACTTTTAAAGTGGCATTAGAGATGTCGACATGAGGAACATTTGCTCTATAACAAAATTACATTTCTTTCTAAGATGTAGTGATTTAATAATTAAAACAATATCCATGAAATATAAATACAAGGTATTCATAAATAAATTAAATTGGATTGTGGCTGTTAAGAGCCAATTATCATATAAGATATCTCTGATGGTTGAAATAATAAGATAGCAGAATATTAATTTTGACATTCTCTATAAACCATTAGTATAAATTGCTAAAATGGCTTAATAGGTTATGAAACTTTATTGGATTTGAGATAGCCCTTAAAAAGTTCATTATATGTGAGAAATTAGTGGTCTTGATTGATTTGACTAATAATTCCATTATATGTTTACATGATGGGAGAAGGAAGGCTGCCATGGAATTAAGAAGAGAAGTCTATTCTACTTATGAATAGTAGTAGGAATTAGGTGGTTGCAACATGATTAAGAAATTTAGACAAACCTAGATTTGAATCCTAGTTTCACCACTTACTAGCTGTGTGACCATGAGCAATTTACTTAACTTCTCAAATGTCCTCATCCATAGAAAAGGGTCATGATAATGAATTAATTTCAACTATGTTGAAAGATAGCCAGCATAGCATGAATCACACTGCCTGGGTTCAGATCCCAGCATCGCCAGGTCCTTACTTTGGGCTAGTTACATAATCTTACCACACCTCGGTCTCTTCATCTGTGAAATGGGAATAACAACACCCACCTCATAGGGTTGTGTAGAAGAGTATCTGGCACATAGCAAACTAATTGCTGACAGCTGTCCTCTGCTTCCACTGTCATCCTCCTGTGGCCTGCCCCTCAAATCCAGGCTCTGATTAGATCTGTTTGTCACTGCTCAGTGTTGTGTTCTTCTTCTGGAGGGAGAATTCTCATAGGCTCCTAGCGTAAAGCACATGTTCAGACTGGCACCTAGCAAGCACAAAATAAATGTTCTTGGATTTCTGCTGCCACAATGGGGGAACTTGAAGGGATTGGAAAGAGCACCTTCCTATCTCGGTTATTGCATAAATTTGATCATAAGGGCCATGACATTTTCTTTAGCACCAGCTTGAGAAATTATCAGAATATTCTTAGCATTGTTCTGGTAAATGTTTAACAACTGGCTCTGGATGGCAGGGGGAGTTGGGGAGCCCTGCTTTGTAGCATTGCTGATTTCCATGGTCTAAATACTCCCACCATGACTGATTGCAAGCTACCAAAGTGATGTCACTGAATGTGGAGGTGGGAAGAGATGTGCACACTCGCCTCTCATGAGCTGCTGTGACCCCACTCCCACTGGTACTTTTGAACTAAGAACAGTAACAATGGGTTGGTTCTTTCTGGCTCTGGTGCTCTCTAGTTGCAGGAGCCTGGTTAATTCACACCTTCCCTGGGCAATTCACACCTTCTCTGGGCCTCAGCATCTTCATCAGCAAAATGGATGTTATCAATACCTATCCAGCATGACGCATAGGGCTGATGTGACAACTAAATAGAGGACATGAATAACTATTGAAACTGTGACACGATGGAAATGAAAGGAATTGGTAGTGTTGTTAATGCAGACTACTACTGGAGTTACCGAGGGGGCTTGGTCTGACTTAAAAGGCCCCAAGATACAGAATTCCTTTGTCTTTTGATCTGCTGTTCAGCGGGGCCCTGGAGCTCCTGCTTTATTTACCCTAATCTTTTTTTCTTCTCCGTGACCATTTATCTCAGAGATTATATGCACAATTAACAACAAAGCAAATTAGTCTTTTTCAGGCCATAGAAAGCAAAGGCTGCCTCCTGTTACCTGAGGCTGATGCAGAGCAGTGAGGGAGCTGGGGAAGACATCAAACTTGATGTTCCACTACCCCCTGGGGCACAGGAACAAGGGCTTCTTGTCCTTCAGGGCTGTCCTGATGACCTGGTCACTTTGTTCTCCCCTCAGAAGTGGATGTCCTTAGTTCCCGCCTCTAGTTCCCCTGCCAATCACAAAACTCTGTTTCCATCTCTTGTTTTTCTCTCTACTCATGACTGCTCTCGCTGTGGCCACTGTCGCTTGAACTACATTGAAAGACAGCCAGCATAGTGGTAGGAGCATGAGTCACACTGCCCAGGTTCAGATCCCAGCATCACCAGGTCCTTACTTTGGGCTAGTTATATAATCTTGCTGCACTTCAGTCTCTTCATCTGTGAAATGGGAATAATAACACCCACCTCACCGAGTGTTATGAGATTAAAAGAGCAGGAACATGTGAAGTGCATAGAAGAGCATCTGGCACATAGCAAATAGTAATTGCTGACAGCTGTCCTCTCCTTCCACTGCCATTATCCCAGCCTCCCCCTCAAGTCCAGGCTCTGATTAGATCTGTTTGTCACTATTCAGTGTACTGTTTCCCTCCTGGAGGGAGAATTCTCATAGGCTTCTGGCTTCCCTTATTATGTCTGCATAAATGTGGCTGCCTTTGGCTACATGGCATCATCACAAGACACAAAGCCTGACCCGTTGTGGGCAAAAAGCCATTAGAAGCCTGTCTTCATCTGACAAGGGCTATGTCTGTGCAGACAGCTGAGCTTCTCTCCTTTACAGCAAGCAGTCCTTTCTAAACAACAAAGAGGAGGTGACATCAGACCACATGCATATCCCTGAAGACATATTCCACGGCTGGGCACAGGAGCATTCTGGAGATTATAATTGAAAAAAAAATACAAGGAACTTTAGTTGCTTTTTCGTCCCTGGACATTTTAGAAGTTCACCCTTCACTATCCTTGGTTTGAAAATTCCCTCCTCAAAGGTTGTGCTGACTGTCAACCTTTCCCCAATCCAGCAGCCCTATGCAGACCACTCCTATCTGTAAGGTCCTCGAGGAGGCTGGTGGGTCTCAGGCTGGGGTACGCAGCAGAGTCCGCTTGATAAAGAAAAAGTTGGCTTCTTCATTTTCCTCAGAGGGAAAACATTTAAGAGTGTGTTTCCAAGGTTCAGCTGCTCATCTAATAACAATAATAATTACCTTAATGTTCTTCAATAAGGAATTAGTTAAACAAATTATGGTACATCCATGGTACATGATGCAGCCATTAAATTAAATGAAGTCAAACAATACACTGTATTTCATTAATGGTTACGCCACTCTAAATCTGTACCATGTGGGTGGCTTTGGAGCTAAAGGGCAGTGCCCAGTTGCACCTTGAATTAAAATCATACCCCTGGACGTCAGCCAAGACTGCATTTTCATCCAGGCCACGTAAAAGGAAAGAGAGAGATGACCCGGCATGAACAAGTTTCCTGGAACACCACTGGAAAGCCAAAGGGACATTGTAGAGATGAGGCTGAGGCTAGAATTACACTTTCTGGGAGATGGCATGGTTCAGAACTGGATGTTCCGAGTGGAGAACAGTTATGAGTCACTAAATTGAGGAAGCCTCTAAGACTCCCATGTGGAATCTGAGTCAGCTGGGCAGGTGGGTTCAAGGCTGGCCACCTGCTCACCCACTGGTGGCATGGTTCAGAACTGGATGTTCCGAGTGGAGAACAGTTATGAGTCACTAAATTGAGGAAGTCTCTAAGACTCCCATGTGGAATCTGAGTCAGCTGGGCAGGTGGGTTCAAGGCTGGCCACCTGCTCACCCACTGGCGCTGCATTGGGAACTTAGCTTCTCCTGAGGGACTAAATATCTGGGAAGCACCAGAACAGACTACTTTCCACTGGAAATTAGAAAGATTAGCAGGGCGCCCTGTGCTGGGGAGCAGAGAAAAGGTTTGGGAAGGGGTAAGAACATGGCACAGCAATAATACCAGGATGAATAGACACCAGCACAGAGAGATGCTGCCACCCATATGAGCATTCACAAGGCCCCACCCACAGGAGAGCTGGCAGTCTCAGAGCCACACAGGAAGGCATTTCTGGGTGGGTCACCCTCGTTGCTCTGAAATGAGCATATGGCAGAACAGATAGCATATGTTGAAATCATAACCTTACAGCAGAGGCTTGGGGGACATCAATGTCTCCCCAAACTACTGCAGTGTGCTTTCTGCCTGGGACCCAAGAAAAGGCTTGGAGACCCATTCATACCCTCACTGAATTCCTGCTGTGGTGGCATCTTAGTCTGTTTGTGCTGCTATAACAAAATACCATAAGCTGGGTGGCTTATAAATAATGGAAATTTATTTCTTATAGTTCTGGAGGCTGGGAAGTCCAAGATCAGGATGCCAGCTTGGTTGGGTTCTGGTGAGGGCCCTCTTCTGAGTTGCAGCTGGATGCCTTCCTGCTGTGTCCTCATGTGGAAGGGGTGAAAAAGCTCCCTTGGCCCTCTCTTATAAAAGCACTAAACCCATTTATGAGAACCTGACCACCTCCCAAAAGGGTGTGACAAGGAGGAAAGGGGAACTCATTCAGGCTCCAGCCAGCAGTACCTAAAGAGTTCCCAGAGAGAAACTCGATACGGTCAGAAGAAGATTATGATGGGAGGAAGGGAACTTTTATCCTGTCAATAGGATGGTTAATAGGAGGCATCCTTAGACACTGGACATGTCTTTGGAAAGGTCCATAAAAAACCAAGAGGTGCAAAGTGGTACTGGACAAAACCCATCAGTACGTGAGCAGGAATCTCTCTAATTTCATGGGTTTGATTCTGGCCTTGGAATAATCTGGATATTTAAATGTCAAGTGCCTTTACCTACAAGGCCACTCAGCCTACATGAGCTTTAGTTTCCTCATCCGTAAAATGTGAATGATAATAGCTCCCATGGCATAGGATTTGCATGAGGGTTAAGGGAGATAATACCTGGACAGCACAGGGCAGCCCTTGGCCTCAGCCTCACGTGGGCTGTTGCTATCCCATCACCCACCTCTAAAGAAGACCCGGGCTCTGCCTAGGTCTTCCCTCTCTTTGAAGCTCCGAGGGGTACAGCCTTGCCAGGGTGGTTTCTAGAACTTTTTCTATGTGGAAGAAGAGAAAGGAGCAAGAGAAAGGGAAGAGGAAGGGAACTTTTGGTGCTGACAGAAAAGTTTTTCAGCAAACTTTGAAGCAGGAAATGCAGGTCAACTCAGGTGTGTGAGCCAAGCATGGAGCCCGAGAAAGAGAGAGCAGGCTGTTCTGAGACAAGCCCTTCATGTGGTCTGAAAAAATACAATAACAAATGTGAGGTTTTTAAAATTAACTTTTGGTTGTCAGGGGTGTTCTTTGGTTAGGACATTGCTCAAAGTCTACACCATGTCGAGATAATTTTATATGCATGATATTTTTAACTAAAACTAGGGCTCAGAACTGTTGGTGTAATATGCTTCCATTTGTGTATGTTTTTGCACAGAAAATTTCTAGACATACAAGCAACCATTAACATTCATTTTCTCTGAGCTGAGAGAAAACCTTAATTTTCATTTTTTACCCTTTTATTTTACTAAATTTTTTTCTAACCTGGGTACATATCCCTTTCTCAATCTACTTAACATAAATTAGTGTTTTTTTTTAAATAGTCATTTATTAAATACTCATTAAATATCCATGTTAGGGATTTTATATGCATTGTATCTGATCCTCACAAGGACTTTGCAAAATTGGTTTCATTATCTCCTATTTTATAGACCAGCAAACTAAGTCTTGAAAGATAAAGTAAATATATTAGTCGAGGTTCTCCAGAAAAACAGAATCAAGAGGAGAGAGAGAAAGTTTTATTTTCAAGGAATTGGCTCACCTAGTTGTGGTGTCTAGCAAGTCCAGAATTCACAGGGCAGGCCAGCAGGCTGGAAATTCAGGTACCAGATGATATGTCAGTCTCAAGTCTGAATTCAACAGGGCCGAGGCTAGAAACTCAGGCAGGGTTTCTATATTGCAGTCATGAGGAGAATTCCTTCTTCTTTGGGAAACCTGTCTTTTGCTTTATTTAAGGCCTTCAAACTCAAGTCTGAATTCAACAGGGCCGAGGCTAGAAACTCAGGCAGGGTTTCTATATTGCAGTCTTGAGGAGAATTCCTTCTTCTTTGGGAAACCTGTCTTTTGCTTTATTTAAGGCCTTCAAGTAATCGGATGAGGCCTACCCACATTATTGAGGAAATCCCCTTGACTCAAAGTCTATGGATTGTAAATATTAACCACATCTAAAAAACACTTTCACAGCAACATCTAGACTGTTGACCAAATGCAGGGAAGGCAGCCTCGTCCATTTGACACGTGAAATTAACCATCACAGTGAGGTGGCTAGCATTTCACAGCTAATTAATGGTAAGCCAGAATTGGAACCCACATTTCTCTGGGGCCAAAAGCCAGAAGTGGACAAGCAAACTGCAGGCACAGGGAGTACCCAAATGGGGTTGAGCAGAGGAGAGGATAAAGCAGCACTCCAATGAGACAGTCGCTGGCCAGATGGCAGCTCTCCTAACTTCTCGACTGAGCTCTGATGCCAACCAACTGTGAGATGAGATGCTGGCAAGTCACTCCTCTCTGGGTCTGTTTTGTTGTTATTTTTCCTGCTCTGAGGGGAGAGATTTTAGGAAACAGT
>NW_007727923.1:64109-65649 GCF_000696425.1 Galeopterus variegatus
GGGGGGGGGGGGGGGGGGGGGGGAGGGGGGCTGCAGAAGAGGATGGAGAAGAGAGGACAGGTGAAACCAAAGAAAACAACAACAAAAAATCAGTAGAAATGATGTAATCACATTTATGTGTTTATGTAAAAATGAAGAAGGGGCTGAGGAATTAAACCGCGTATTGCATCTCTATGTCTCTGGCCTATCTCAGGCATTGTAAAGAGCAGAGGAAGGCTCTGTTCACAGGAAGCTAACACTCCCTTTGGGGAAACAAGGCAAACCCATGCAGCACTCAGTGGGCACATCAACATAATCCACATTCCGATTCTCTGTCTCCTGCATTCCTACCACTCTATTGTACTATGTATTTAACAAGCACTTCCTTAGCCTACGCTAGGNTCTCTGGGTCTGTTTTGTTGTTATTTTTCCTGCTCTGAGGGGAGAGATTTTAGGAAACAGTTTTAAGTTCCCTTCAAGACATTCATGCTAAGATTCAATGCCACTAAGAGGAAATACAAATTAATGCCACAATGATGTAACACTATGTACGCACCAGAGAGGCTAAACTTAAAAGACTGAAAATACCAAGTTAAGCTCTTTATAATATTTATGTTTTATGTATTTTTATGTATATGTGCTACATTGTACAATAAAAAAAGTTTTAAACAATCCAACAAGAAACCTAGAAGTTGTTCTCTCTTGATGCAGCTCTGAGGGCTAACTCCCAGGCCAGGGTCTGACTGCTGGCTCTCTGCCACTTCCTGCCAGGAGGGGGCCCTGGATAATTGTCCCTTCCTGTCCCGCTCATTCCAGGGCTCCTGGCCGAGAAGAGGCACATCTTAGTGTAGAATGCTCCTTCCATTTCACTCAAGAAACAGCATTTTCTTCCCTTGTCTGATGTGTTGATTAGATTTCAGACAGGATTAGTGGGGTTGATGCCATTAAGTAAAAAGTCATCTCCTTTGGAAACAGCCCAGAAAGTCTGGATTCTATTTTTTAAAGCCTCACATCCCATTAAAGATGAAATATTGAGAACGACGTAGATTTAGACTCAGTGGGAGAAATCAGAACTCCACATACTGCAGGCTCGTGTGAACACCTGGGAGGGTTGTGGAGGGAGAAGGTGGCAAAATGGAGACACCGTACTTTGGCAGGAAGATCAGAGAATTCTCAGCAACCCTCTTTCTCAAGAACAAGTGATCAGTAAATCAAATACTGCGCATCTGCTACGGAATGACTGAATAAATTACAGTACACTCACACCATGAAATATTGTGCATCTATTTAAAGGTACCAATTAGAGTTACATCAATGGATTTGGATGGATTTTCACCAGGTATTAGTGACTGAGAAAAGCAAAATACTTTACCTTTGAAAACATCTATACTATCATTCTGTTATATAAAACTGTGACATACAACATCCTCCCACCCCGTTTATGTACCTGAGTACTATGTACATGTATATGTGCCTGTATATGAGTCTAGACAGGTGGAGAAAAAAGAAAGCTACCAGGTTGTTAACATCAACTACCCAACAGGATTTGGCGGGGGGGGGG
>NW_007727923.1:67095-85785 GCF_000696425.1 Galeopterus variegatus
GATACACAGAGGTGCTAAGTAAATATTTATTGAATGGGGTTAAAATAGCTATAATTTGGACACAGAGAGGTGCTATATGAGATTTTGTCTTTATAGTCTTTGTAGCCCATCACATCAGGCTCTAAGGCTGGAAAGGGACTGTATCACCAATCTAGTCTAACTTCTATATATTACATAAGTGGCAACTGAGGCCCTGGGAGAGTAAGAGCAGTCATTTCTGGTGTATAGTAGAGCCAGTGCTACAACCGACAGACAGCCCAAGAACCAGTCTTGTTTCTGTCCCCCGTACAGTAGTCCCCCCTTATCCATGGGGAATACTTTCCAAGACCCCCAGTGGATACCCCCATGGATAGTACTGCCCTGAGCCAGTGCTACAACCGACAGACAGCCCAAGAACCAGTCTTGTTTCTGTCCCCCGTACAGTTGTCCCCCCTTATCCATGGGGAATACTTTCCAAGACCCCCAGTGGATACCCCCATGGATAGTACTGCCCCTTCTATACAGTTGTCCCTTGGTATCTGTGGGGACTTGGTTTCCCACCCCCCTGAGGATACCAAAATTCAGGGATACTCAAATCCTTCATGTAAAATGGCATATTATTGTATTTGCATATAAACTACAAACATCCTCCCATATACTTTACCTCATCTCTAGATTACCTTTAATATCTAATACAATATAAATGCTATGTAAATGGTTTATGCTGTATTTCTTATTTGTATTATTTTTATTGTTCCATTATTTTTATTGGGTTTTTTTTTTCAAATATTATCAATCTGTAGTTGGTTGAATTTGTGGATGCAAAATCCATGGATACAGAGGGCTGTATCTGTAAAAATTCCCCCAATTTTTTCCATACATACATAGTTATGATGAAGTTTAATTTATAAATTAAGCATAGTAAGAGATTAATAACAACTGATAATAAAATAGAACAATTGTAGCAATATACTTTAATAAAAGTTTTGTGAACGTGGTCTCTCTTTCTCTCTCAAAATATCTTATTGTACTATACTCGCCTATTTTGCGACCATGGTTGCCTACAGGTAACTGAAACCGCAGAAAGTGAAACCACGGATAAGGGGGGACTACTGTACTATGAAGTCTTCAAGCAGAACTGAGTGCAAATAATGTCTGAGGGGGAAGCATTTGACATTTTAGTCATTCTTCATCTGAGGCAGAAAGTATATGGAGAAAATTTGGTGTTATGAACTGAATTGCCTCCCCCAAAAGATAGGTTCAAGTCTTAACCTCTGGAACCTGTGAATGTGACCGTATTTGGAGGTAGAGTCTTTGCCTATGTAATCGTGTTAAGATGAGGTCATACTGAATTAGGTGGCTCCTAAATCCTATATGACTGTTGTCCTTATAAGAAGAGGAAAATTTGGACAGAGACACAGACACACAGGGGAGAAGACCACATGAAGATAGAGGCAGAGATCAGAGTGAGGTATCTATTAGCCAAGGAGCACCAGGGATTGCCAGCAATCACTAGAAGCTAGAGAGGCAAGGAAGGATTCTTCCCCAGAGACTTTGCTAGGAGGTGGCGCTGCTGACAGCTTGATTTTGGACTTCTAGCCTCCAGCACTGTGAAAGAATATATTTTTATTATTTTAAGCCACCCAATTTGCGGTTCCCCCACCTGCGATGAGATTAAACAAGGTAATTCCTGTGTAGCACCTAGCTCCTAACCCCTTTGCTGAATGCCGGGAAAGGAAATGGACCAGGCTGGGCTACGGCAGGCAGCAGGCTCACTCACCATAATGCTGTGTGGAGCAAGGCCGGTCAATTCTTCATCTTTTCAGCTGCAGTTAACCTACAGAAATGGCTAGCATGTTGTAGAATAAAGATGCTGTTGGCCGAAGTTGTCTCTTCCTGATGTAAGTGACAACTTAATGATCTAGAGAGTGATGCTCCAGAAAATTGGGCTGACACTGATGAGAGAGGGAGTTGAGACAAAAGATTTGGTTCTGTTCCTGGCTTGGAGATTTGCTCCGTGACCTTGGAATTTGCATACCAGCAGGAATAACACCACCTTGTGCTCACAAGGCATTAATAAAAATGCATGAGTTTTTAAAAAGCCCTTTGAATAATGGAGCAGAGTTACCAAAACATGAACAAGTTAATTTATAGATACAGGTGTAAATTTGGATTCAGCTTCTAAAGTAAGGAAAAGACAAACTTCCCTCCTTAATGCATACATTCATTGAACATTTTTTTTTAACAATGTCTAGTGTCTGAGGGCACGAAAATGAGTAAGATGCAGTTGCCTGTTCTTCAGGCCTCACAATCTGGTGAGGAAGACAGAATGTGGTAAGCACCATGAGAGCAGTCAGAAGCCACGGGTGACAAAGACTCAGGGGCTCTGGAGCTGGAGCTGGCAGGAAGGAAAGTCAGGGAAAGCCTTTCAGAGGAGGAAATCCCATGTCGTCTTCCACTGTCGGTTGGAAAAAGTGATTCTGGTCTCAAGATTTCAAAAAAAGGTATCACAAGTCATGGAACCGTCTCCAATTCATCTCACACCACACAAACAACACTTTATGTCCCTCTTTGCCTTGTACCTTCTTAAAAATAAAGTGCCTTGAAGACTATGTTCACAGAAAAACCTGTAAAGTGATGTTTATAGCAGTTTTATTTATAATTGCCGAACTATAAGACATCCTTCAGTAGGTGAGTGGATAAATAAGCTGGTACATCCAGACAATGAAATATTATTCAGCGCTAAAAAGACATTAGCTATTAAGCCATGAAAAGCCATGGAAGAAAGTTAAATGCATATTGCTAAACAAAAGAAGCCAATCTGAAAAGTCTAGATACTGTGGGATTCCAACTATATGACATTCTGTAAAAGGCAAAACTACGGAGACAGTAAAAAGATCAGAGGTTGTCAGGGGGATGGAAGAAAGTTAAATGCATATTGCTAAACAAAAGAAGCCAATCTGAAAAGTCTAGATACTATGGGATTCCAACTATATGACATTCTGTAAAAGGCAAAACTACGGAGACAGTAAAAAGATCAGAGGTTGTCAGGGGGTAGGGGGAGCAAAGAATGAATAGGTACAGCACAGGGGATTTTTAGGGCAGTGAAACTACTCTTATGTACCATAATGGTAGATACAAGTCATTGTACTTTTGTTAAAACCCATAGAATATATAACACTAAGAGTGAACCCTAAGGTAAGCTATGGACTTTGAGTGATAATGATGTGTCAATGCAGGTTTATCGATTGCAACAAATGTACCACCCTGACGCAGACATTGATAGCAAGGGAGGTTGTGCATGTGTAGGGGCAGAGGGTATATGGGAACTTTCTCTACTTTCTGCTCAGTTTTGCTGAGAATCTAAAACTGCTCTAAGAAAAATTGAGATGCCAGTGCTCATCTCTTGATAAACTGAGAAATGCCTCTTCTAGTCCATCCCTCTCTGGTCACCAAACTGTTTCCTGCCAACAGTGACCAGCGGGTGGGGTTCCATTGAGTATCAGGTGTAGGAAAAGAGATGTCAACAGGAAAAAGAAGACACGCTGGCTGCACTCTGATGCTTGTTAGCTTGAAAACACAAAGATGCTCTCCCTGGATCTTACTCGAGGAGTCAGGAAGGAGCACCCATTAGCAAGAGCACATGCCATTGTCAGCTGCCGCTGACATGGAAGAGCACGAATGCATTTCAGCAGATCTGTGTGTCAGTGTCACCCTGAAATGCAAGTGCCTGGATGATGACAGAACATCCTGCTGAGGATAAAAGGGTCAGTAGTCCCAGGGAATAGAAGCAAAGAGTGACCGAGCGATGAAGGAGGGGAAATAGCACAGTGCCCTGAACAAAACCCTGTGCCTTTAAGGTGGTGACACCAGAGGGAGGGAGGGAGGCAGGCAGCTGTGGTGGTGGTGGGGGGGGGGGTTTCATCCCTTCCTACCCCACAACATCTCCTGCCTCCTCCTGATCATATATGGAGCTGTGCCAAACCCTTCTCGTGCATTTCTTAGTTTTTGACTTAGAGTCTAAAGATGACCCCACTCCTTTAATGAGCAGTGAGACCCTGAGCCGATCACTTACCTCCTCTTGAGACCCAGTTCCCACGTGTGAAGTGGGGACACTAGCACCTGCCCTGGTCACTGAGAGTGTGAGGTAGTGGAGGAAACCCAGGCTTTGAGTTAGGGGACCAGACCAGGAGCTATCCTGACGCCTCTACAACCCAGGCCACTCGTCTGCTTGGGCTAGCAAATAGAGACGACCATGCCTCTTGCATAGGATTTGGGAAGAATTTAAGGGACTTAATGAAGAGCTACCATTTGAATGCCTCCTCTGTGCCAGCCATTCTACCAGTGCTCTGACACACACAATCTCACCTAATATGCAACGCCTAACAACTGTATATGAAAGATTATATTTCCCCCTTTATCAAATGAGGAAACTGAGCAATGGAGAGGTTAGGAACTCAAGGTCACGCCTTAAAGCCAGACCTGTGGTGAATGATCTAGGGTAAGTGTCCACAGTATGGCAGTCACTTGTGAGTGGTTAGTTCCCCGCCCCTTAGCTCACAGGGCTGAGGGAAACCATGGAGACAGTAAAAAGATCAGTGGTTGCCAGGGGTTAGGGGCGGGGAGGGAGGGATGAATGGGCAGAGCAGAGGATTTTTAGGCTGGGAAACTATCCTGTGTGATACTGTAATGGGGGATACGTGTCATTATATATTTGTCAAACAAGAAGGCATTTGTAAGCAATAAAGTGAAAATAATACTTTATAATTATAGGCAGCTTTTTTTTAAGTGCTTCTATTTTTTAAGTTGACATTTAAAACTAAGAAAATATTACAAATTTATATTCTTATAAATGTTCTTATTTAGACTAGTATAATAAAAAAATGTTCACCAAAGAAAATATTTTTACAGCTCCTCCAAAATATTTACTTACAAGCACTGCAGATCCATTTTTATGGTAACTGATGTAGTTTTGAACATAAAGTGACAGTCTGCAGGGACAGAAAATCAAAATAGAGCTTTTTGTTAAAAAAAAAAAGAAAACAACAGAACATCATTTAGCCTTTGTGGAAGATATTCAATTCTTTTAAAAAGTCACATTTGGGCCGGCCCAGTGGCGCACTGAGAGTGCCCCGCCTTGGAGCGTGGCAGCGCTCCTGCCGAGGGTTCGGATCCCATGTGGAGACCGGTTCCCGCTCACTGGTTGAGCGCGGTGGGGGCGCAACACTGAGGGTTGCAATCCCATTGCCGGTCCCTGGTGCAGGCGTGACACCGAGGGTTGCGATCCCATTACCAGTCAGTAAAAAAGACAAAAAGGAAAAAAAAAAAAAAGTCACATTTTTCTTCCCTGTGGCCATCCAGTTTCATTCTGTTTCTGTCCCCGCGGCGTTCCCACAGCATTTGCCGCCTTATGCACATCTGCACGGCTGCTGTTTTATGTCTTCAGCTCCTCTTCCCTGGGCTTTGACTGCTGTTATGACTAGTTGTGCATTCCCAGAAGCTGGGAGACGGAGGTCCCTAGGATGGAGGGTAGGGCTGCAGGCGAGGTCCCCTGGGCAGGGCAGCCTCATGCACATGCAGCCAGTGCAGTCACACAGGGCCCCTGTGTTTGGGGCTTAATGCTCTGCATTGCCATCTTGAAACTCTTAATAATTCTGTCTTTGGATTTTCTGCCTCCCTGGGACCCTCTGTTCCACCCTCCGTGCTCCAGGCCCTGCCTGACCTTTCCCTCCCTACACCTATCCTGTAACCATTGCTGTCCTCTGCCCAGGGTGGTGACTAAGTTGCATGGGAAGGGACAGACCCACATTTCTGAGCACAGGCATGGGGAGGGTCAGGGTCAGATGCACACCTCAGGGCATCTTGGAATGGGGCAAGTCCTCCTTCAGGTCTGACACAGGTAACTTGGCCAGAAACTCCTGCCCATCCTGATGCCATACAAAGTGCTTCCTGGTGTGGAGGCTGTCGTCCCTTGGTGGTTACCTCGTTTCTATGGGTTGGGGTGGCAGCTGCCAGGCCATGGGAAGGTGAAAATGACTTTGCTGACTCAGCAGGGGTCTTGCATGCATTTTTATTTTGCAGGGGCCCCCCAAATTATGTAGCCAGCCCTTCTTCTCTCTTCTTGTCTTTCAGTGAGAACCAGGGTGCTCCAGGGTTTGTTTCATTCTTTTTGAGCCTCCTGGATGGTAACTCCTAGAATGTGTCCCCAAATGAGATCCGCCCTCTGCCCCTCCCCACTGGCCCTCCTGCTGTCCCCTTCCTTTCGCTGCCTATGGCATTTAATGCAGTCCATGCACCAACTCTGGCTCTTGGCCTTCTACTCTTGACTTCTTTGGGCCTCAGTTTCCTCCTCTCTACAATGGGGGAGGGAAGATTTGTCCAGATCTCAGAGATCCCTCCAGCTCTGCCTTCTGGTGTGTGATTCCATGCACATGGGTCTTGCTCCCCTGTGAGGCTGTGAGCGACCTGAGGGATGAAACCTAGACTTTTTCTTGTGTGTGCCTCAGCTCCCACTGCTTTGCTTAGCACATCACAAACACTTCATAAGTGTGGATTGGATCGAATCCTTGGAACAAGGATGGGGCGGCCCTTTCAGACTCTCCCGAGTTCTCAGGTGTGTGGCCCGGTATGGCTTCAGGCATTCGGATCCATCATGTGTCTCCCAGTTCTTCTAACTGCTCCCATCACATTGGACAGCCTGGCTCAACCTAGAGGTGACCTCTCCTGCCTGCCTGTGTGTCCAGTGGAGGCCACTGAAGTACCAGTGTGGGTGCCCTGTGCCAGCCTCCTGATGCATGGGGAGCCACTGTACTCAAGTGGGGCATACTCCTGACCTGCGTCCCTAGCCTGAGAGTCAGTGGCCCTTTCCCCCAGGCAGCCAGCTGGCAGCTACTCAGCCAGACACTGAGGTGGACGAGGGCTTGAAGGCAGGAGCTGGCCTGGGCATCAAGCCTTTAGATGTGGACCCACTCCAGGGTGAGGAGCACAGGCTGCGGCCCCAGACTCTTTCAGTGACAAAAAAAGCAAAATTCCTCCCAGAGAGCGTTAATGTCAGGGACAGCAGGAATGTGAACACAGTGGCTGAAGAAAGGAAGTCCACTCCACTTCCTCTGAGATTCTCAAACTTGAGAGTGCAGAGGAATCACTTGGGGAGATCATTTAAATCAAGGTTCCCCAACATCACCCCCCAGAGTGTCCAACTCTCCAGGTCTATGTGGAGCTCTGGAATCTGCATTTGTAAATGGTGATTGTGCTGCCCCAGCCACAGGCCACACCTGGAGAGCAACTCCCCTGATCCGTGAGCAGCAAACCGATGGACCTTGCCTGCCCAGGCCACCACTGGCGATTGGTGGGCCATCCACACACTGACCCATGGCACCCAGGCAACACAATGCAGAGGCCTCAGGGCAAGGGACACGCCATAAATCAAATTCCTCTGACCATGAGTTTCGGGAAGCCCTTGGGAAAGGGAGACATAAAGCAACATGCTGCTGGGGAGAAGCCATCCTGAGCACCAAGGGGTTAGCATTTGCCCAGTCTGTTCTCAGGCAGGGAATCTACTGGAGATGGTTAGAGACTTAACACCCGAACCCCATCCTGTGCTGGAGAGAGCAGCGCTGTGAGAATGACCTGATTTAAACACACACAAAAATAGAATGAGTCATAAAAGAACCTCCATTATCTATCACCCAGATTCAATAATTACCAAAATGATTCCACATTTTCTTCACCCTATGGTCTGAATGTTTGTGTCCACCCAAAATTAGCATGTTGAAAGCTAGCCTCCAGTGTGATGATATTAGGAGGTGGGGCCTTTGGGAGGTGATTAGGTCATGAGGTGGAGCCTTCATGAATGGGGTTAGTGCCCTTATAAAAGAGGGCCCTGGAGAGCTGCCTCACCCCTTCCACCATGTGGGGACAGTGAAAAGCCACCATCTATGAACGAGGAAGCAGACTCTCACCACACACTGACTCTGCCAGCACTGTGATCTTGGACTTCCCAGCCTCCAGAACAGTGAGGAATAAATTTCTGTTGTTTATCAGCCTCCTAATCTATGGTATTTTGTTATAGCAGCCCAAACAGACTAAAACACTTTATTTATCCTGTTTTTCTTTGCTGAAATGTTTTAGAGCAAATTGCACACATTGTGTCATTTCAGTATGCATCTAAAAAATGAGAAATTTTCCTACAGAACCCCAATGTCCTTGTTATGCCTACCAAAATTAGCAGTAATCCCTTGATATTATCCAATATCTCATCTACTCTCTTATCAGGCTTTCCCAATTATCTCAAAAATGTCTCCTTAGAGATGGCTTATTCTAATCAGGATCAGAACAGAATCCGCACGTTGCTTTTGGTTATTACGTCTCTTAATTCTCTTATAATCCAGCAGTCCACCCTCTCCTACTCTTCACCCTTACTTTTTTTCCATCTTATTGACTTGCTGCAGAACCTGAGCCAATTGTTCTATAGAACAGGTGACCCTGAGTGTCAAAGATTAAACAGAGGGGACATGGTGCTGTCATTGAAGAAGGTTGGGCTTTGTAGCCATGTCTTGGGATCAAAGCCCATCTGGTCAATGTGTGTCATTGTGTGTCACTGGGTATTCCACTGGGGTTTGAGCAAAACTGCAGAACTACTATGAGCGATATAGAATAAAGACATTTGGGAGGATTAGACCTCCTGCAATTGTGGGAGCTGGTTAAACAGTCTACATAGAGTGACTGTTCCCATGTCCAATGCTGGGCCTAAGTCAGCAGGGCCAGTGGTTGGGAAGGAAGAATGGATGTGAAGCAGGGGAGCAAAAACAAACTAGAACCCACAAAGGCACACTGGGACCCTCGAGGACAAACCAGAACTCACATTTGTCTCACTCCCTTTCAATGATGCAGGTGATCTGCGGAATTAGCTGGGGCCCCACAGAGCCACACACAAGTTGGCTCAGGATTTGGAGAAACAGAAGAAGGCTCGACAGGAGCGGTGAGGGTGGCAGACTCAGCTACTGCCTCGTGCCCACATGGTGAACCAGAAGACCTGCAGCGGTCCCTGAGCCTACACCGACCTTCAGAGCAGAAAACTGGCTGCTGTTTCACATACACTTCCACATCTTGCGAATTTCTCTTGTGGCCAACCCCAAGCCAGATCAGCACAGGGAGGGGAGTTCTGAAAATCCTGTCATGGTTTTGGCTAATGTGACATAATGCATAGACACCAAACTCACCTAACACCTCCAAGGGCGACCTTCCTCATAGGAATGTGGCCAAGTTAGCAGAGGTGTCACAGCCAGGATTAGAGGTCTCTCTAGTCCACTTGGTTCCGCTGCTCACCTTTCCCTGCCTTTGTGGCTAGCAGCAATATGGTGCATGTGTGCTGGCGTGTACACAGGTCCGGGGCTCCCAGTGGAGGGCTGTCTCAGTATAGACACAAATCCCTTTGAGCATAGACTTGTAATCCCACCAAGATTCTGGCCTGGGCCCTGGGGGGAGGCCAAGAGTGCATGTCAGCACCTAAGCGTTCTCCAAACACACTGAAAGCAAGCCTCTTGGGGCACACTGCTTACAGGCAGCAGAAGGATCCCGTTTTCCCCAACGTGGTTTAGGACTTGAGCTCACCACAGAGTATGTCAAAACAACAACAATGACAGCAGTGATAACTAGTATTCAGATGATGCTTAGTACATGCCAGGCACTGTTATAAATATTTTATATACACACCATTTTAATACATATAACAAATCCATCAGTGCTAATGGACTAGGCCCTTCTGGATCCCCTCCCACAAAACAACCAAAGACTAATACTATTCAGCTATAAGTTACCACAGATGATTTTCAAGATTCAACAAAATTGCATTTTATAAAAATCTCCATCTTATCAGTGGCTGTATTCATGGGAATGGTAGTTTGATTGAACAAGAATGTTGTAGACTACAAACACGGTCACAGTACCCGGCAGCTTCTTCCATCAAGAAGCAGAGTCTATTTCTCACCCCTTAAATCTGAGCTGGACTGGAACTGCTTGGAATGCTGTGTAGTGACAGCTTGCCAATTCTGAGCCAAGGCCTCAAGACACCTTATAGCTTCTGTTCTCTCTTAGAATCTAGCCTGTTATTATGGGACAAACCTAAAGGAAGAGACCAGGTGGAGAGATCACCCCACATCATCCCAGCTGAGGCCCCAGACATGTGTGTCCAGGTGAGAACAGCCCAGCCCAGCCCAGCCCAGAAGGACCTCCCAACTGAGCCCAGAATAATAATCTAAATAAATTATTGGTTTTTTAGTCATTAGATGTTGGGGTGATTTGTTATGCAGCAAAAACTTATACAGAGGAGACAATAAAAGTTAGATTTTCAAGTCTGCCTAATGCCCCAGTATCTTAATTCCCCTTTCTGAGTTCTTTCCACAAATTGATCAAATCACCTCTCACCCTTTATGAGGGTACTGATTAGATGCAGTTTAAGGAGTATCATTTTATACAAATTTTCTTCCCTAACAGATGTTTTTTAATTCTGACAAAAAAACATGGAAAATATAGAAAAGATTAAATAAGGAGACAAATAAAACCACAATCAAATAATCCACAGATTATTTACGGTATTTTCTTTTGTATATTTTTGTATATTTTTCTATTATATTTTACATATTATTGAAAATATATATACACACATATATTATTATTGTATATAGTTTCACAGTTGTAATCCATTTGTTTATGCAGTTCTGCATACCACTTTTTCTCTTTATATGATTTTTGTATAATCCTGGTCATTAAAATTCTTGGAAACGTCACTTCCAACGGGTATAATTGTCATCAAAAAGATATATCATAACTTATTTCACTGTTTGCCTATTGTTGAAAATTTATGCTTCTTCCAGTATTTTACTATCATCAGTGGCCTTATCATGAACATCTGTACATCTTTGTTCATATCCCTGAGTATGTCTTTAGGAAAATGGAATTAATGGGTCAAAGAGCTGTATTTAAAGCTGTATCCCCCACAAAAAGCATAACCCAAACATCTAGAAAAAATATCTAAAGAAAGAAAATGTTTATTTCTACTCCTGATGCTCAAGCCAGGAACAGATCTGATTTTGTTTCGCTGGTACTAGGTCAGAAATGAATAATTGCTCCGTAACATCCAGTTCTGCTTCTGGAGTAATTAAAACACCAGTCCAGGTATTCAGTTCTCAATGCCCAGGGCTCTAGCTCGGACCCCTCACTACTGAACTGCTCGGAGTCTCCCCTACTGCTCTTGATGTGTGACCGTGAGAGAAGAGCTGTAGGGTGGAGAGGGCACCTCATGGCAAAGCTCATTTCTGACTTGGCTCCCAAGCACCCTTTTCATGGGGGTTTTATATCCCTAAAGGCTGGGAGTGCTGCCAGGGGGCTGAGGAACCGATGTTCCCAACGCCAGTACATCTGATTTTTTCTCTTGGCTGGAATTCAGAACAGGGAAAAGTAAACTGCATCTGGGCCAAGGTGAGCCTGTCTCATTGGAGGTCCTTGGGCTAATGGAGGAGAAAGGCATGCAGAGCTGAGAGCCAAGTATGGCATTAGGGTGTGGAGAGCAAAACAGGTGGCCACCAATTGACAGGAATACTGCCGGAGATGCCCTGCAGTGCCTACGTCTTAGTCCCAGCCTGAGGATGGTCAGTCTACTCCAGGGCCAGTAACAGGCTTAAATCTCCACCACTCATACCTTGTGCTAAGGCCAGTACCTTCATTTAAAAAGGAAGGAAGAAAACTCGTGTGCATTGGGAATTTGTTATGTACCATGCAACTTACCATACAAGGGAGGCTTTTTAACATTCCCATTTTAAAAAATGAGCAAACCAAGACCATGAGAAACAAAGGGCCTTGCTTCAGGTTATGGGTCTAATGAATTAAAGAAGTGGGACTAGAACTGGGTGCTTTTCAACCCCAGGGTACAGAGGCTGGCACAGTAGGGAAAAGACCACCGACCTTAGATTCTCTCCAAGCACTGCTTCTTATTCATCCTTTGAACTTAGGGATCACACTCATCCCCTCTCAGCTTCAGCTCTCCTCTTCCATAAAATGAGCAACTGCCTGCCTTGCAGAGTAACAAAGAGAATGGTTGCAAAGGACCAGGTCTTGTTTGGCCCATAGGACGAGCCTATAGCTGTAACATCCACCACTTTTGCTTCTGTGACCTCTACTGGGAGCCCTGATGGGGAAACCCACCCAGGTCCAGGTCACAGGGATTTCTGGGAGACCTCAGTCACTGCAACTAATCCCCTCGCTTCCCGGATGCCCGCCGTGCTTGTACCCACCCCAGGATGCCGGCTGCTTGCTTCCTCTGCTGCACTCTGGCTTTTCTCCCTGAGAAACAACTCAACAGGAACACCAGCGAGAAGGCTCAGGACTCCAAATCATTTCCCGCGTCCCAGATCGACCTGGTCCCAGATAGATTAAGGATAAGAGCCAGGCTCAGAGCTGGGAGCGGGGAAGTAACTGGAATGATACTTGTAGGAGTACCCTACATCCAGGTGATGTTTTATCCTGTGAGCAGAGTGTCCTCTCTACCTCACTCTGCTGGTCCCTGGGGCTTTCCCAACCCACCTTGACTTTCCCCTGGGAGTTTGACTGAGCACTCCTGCCTCCCCATGCTGCTCAGTCCTGGGGTTCCCTTTAAAGGCTCTGGATTGTAGAGGACCAGTCAAGAAACCTCAAGCTGCTTCCCAGCCGCCTGGGAAATGTTTCATTTTCCATTTGCGGAGTCACAGATGTTGACTTTTGATCTCTTCCGTTCTCCCTCTGGGCCTCAAATCAATGATGACAAATATATATATATATATTTTTTTCTTTTCTCTCTAAAGAGAAAAAGGTCAGGAGGGCTCAGAAAGGTTTTACAAACATTGGAAGAGTTACACACTGGCTACTGGGTTGAGAAAGTAAAAATCTAGCCCTCTCTACAGCAAGCTCATGGCTTCAGACAGGGGCTGGGTTGGGTGCTCTTTAAGGCAGTGTTTCTTAACATTGTGTGTTTATAAATCATCCAGGGATCTTGTAACGATGCAAATTCAGTAGGTCTAATTAGCTCCCAGGCAAGTCCGAGCTGCTGGTCCAGGATCATGCTTAGAGGAACAGGGGCTGAGGTTCTTCTCTGCCTCCACCTCACCCCAGTCCTAAAGCACCGTGATCTACAGCCCCCCTGCCATCTCCATGCGGCTGGGTCTTTGCAGGCTAGATGCTGGCCAAGCAAGCTTCTCTTAGCAGATACTTTAATTAAAACCCACACTTAGATTTTTATCACTCTTGCTCCATTCGAACAGAGGGACTTTCAGATACACACAGATTTCTGAAGAAGGCATTTTTGACAGAACCTGTCCCAATAGTTCACACAGTGACTTTTGCGTGAGGGTTGGGGGAGAGGGGATGTCCTTCTCTCACCCCATTTCATCCCCTTTGACTTATTTGTCTTTTTAAAAAAATAACACTCAGCTCAACCATTATGATATTGTGCCGAACCTTTTGCCATTCCAAGAATGGGCAAGCTTCTGAATACCCAGGGAAAATTACCTTTTTCTTTCTATAGTTCCCAGTTACTTTTAAAAAAAAATCCAGGTTCTATATATTTTGTGCATGTGGGCTCAACTTAAAGAAAATGCATTACATGATAACTCAAATATAATATAATGGATGAATGTCGTGCATTAGAAAGTGATGTCAGTTTTCTAAAAGGATTCACTACAGCCTGCCTTCAGGTGATGAGCTCTTTTGGGGCATTTAAACATGAAAAACAGGTATCAGAGATTCTGACTTAATTGGTCTTATTAGGGCACTAGTATATATTTTTAAAGCTCCCAGTATGATTATAATGTACAGCCAGGTTTGGGAACCACTAGACTAAATGATGTCAAGTTTCCAACTTTAAACTATTCAGATGACTTGCTGTTTATTTAAATTCAATACCTGTCTTGTGCCAGGCACTATGTGACGCTATAGAGATTTGAGTAGATTAGTCCCAGGTCCTGCCTTCAAGGCACAAAGTCTAGCAGGGGAAGTTTTTTAAAAAGCAGAATTAATGACATCTAGAGGTTCCATAAATAGTGAAATAGGCGAATGTTGCCTCTATACATACAAATAAAAGAAGAAGAGGGAATGGGGGAGCCTGCTCACATCTCCCCATCATTACTTTCTCTCTCTCTTCCTCCCAGAGGGTACAGACAGGAACATGAGCAGCAGGGCAGATGCATGGCTTTTGGAACTGAGTTCTGGAGAGAATGGGCAGGGCTGTGGGCAGCTGAGGTGTGTAGCCTTCCAGACTGGGTGATGTCCCAATGCAGGAATGCAAAACCTGCCCCACAAGAGGCAAAGCCTCAGTACGAGATGAGTCTCAGTGGCTCCTCCACCAAAGCTGTCAGATAAGTAAAATCAGCCTTCCCCTCTCTCCTCCTACCTCCCTTCCTGAAGCCTCCAGCCACCAGCTTCAGGTGCCTTTCTTCCCAGAAGCCCTCAGCTGGTCCCTCACTGCTCTCAGTCCTTACCCCACCCAGGCTTACCTGCCCCCAAATTACCTCCCACCAGTTATAGTCCTGGCCTCTGTGCTACTGGTGTCAATCAGCTGGGCTGACTTCATACCAAGCATGAATAGCCAGGAGAGCTGCTTAAGAACACTTCCACCGTAAGACAGGATTCTATTACTCCTAAAGAAGCTCCAAGGTGGGGGAATTAACGTATGATATATTTTCATGAATGCAAAACCAGGCAACTTAAAATCTAAATGAATCCACTGAATAGTAAAGTAAGTGGATTTGGGAAGAAAATAACATACACCCCAAGCCTGCCCCTTGACCTCACTTCTGGGCCTCAGCAGGTGAGGTCAAGCGGAGTCCTCTCCCACAGGGAGGGTGAGCTTGCTCACAAGCAGAGCTAGCCAAGGAGGGAAGGGGCTGCTTCCAGAGGTGGGGAGTTTCCCCATTGGAAGCGTTTTGTGAGGACAGGAGGTGAGGTTTGGGGGCAGGAATATTCAAGCTATGAATAGGGTGTTGGCTGTGTTTAATGTGCCTCATAAGGAACCTCTTAAAACCACTTTGTGGCCTGCCTTTAACTGCCTTCCAATTCTACAATTCATTGAAATATCTGAGCTGATTCAGGAGGTCTCCTACAAATGGAGAAATGGTGGCAACCCTGTAAAACCATGAGTATCAACAAATAGTAACTGGGACGCTCCTTGGTCCCAGCTCTGTGACACTCCCAAACACATCATATCTCTCAGTCCTCACAACCACCCCAAGAGGTGTACATTATTATACCCACTTTACAAATAAGAAAACAGGCTCAAAGAAGGTGATTTTCCCAATATCCCACAAAAGACAAGTGGTTCGAGCCAAGATCACCAATCTTACTTTTAGTCTGATGCTTGTAGTATGATATCATGATCTGTGTTCTGTTCAGACACAGTAAGAGCCGGGAAAAAGTCCTCAGAATACTAATCTTCAAGAAAGAAAATGATCTCAAAGAAGGAATGGATTTAGTGGAATGTGATGGCTGGATTAGCTGTCAGGGCAATGCTTGTGAGTTCCCAGGAGGGGGCAGAAGCCTGCCATTCTAGACTCCTACATCCTTTCAAAGCCCAGAGAGGTCTGGGAGTTAGTGTAGTAAGATGTTTTCACTGAGAGCAAACCCAGAGAAAGCTCAAGAAAGAGCCAGTGTGGAGGCTGCAGAGGTGGGTTTCAGGCATGTGCCTCTGAGAGCAGGGTGTGGGAAGAACAGGCTTTCCCTCCATTGCCTGCACCCAGAAAGCAGGAGGCAGGAGGGCACCTCTGGGCTGAATACAAGCAATCCAAGACTTGGGACCTCAATCTGCCATATTCTAGCTCTTATCCACTTTCCCTCTCTGCGCCTGCTTCTGCATCCAGGAACAGAAGATAACACCTGCTTGCAGGAATACTGGAATAATCAGGGTAAAAGTGTTTTGCAGACTATAAAGTGTGCCATGCAGGTTAGTTGAAGTGAATTCACAGGCTGCTCCCTCTAGTGTCTCTCACTTGCGCCTGAGCGGGTGACAGGCAGGCACGTCGACACCTTTGTGGGGAGGCTGGGGAGGGGGCACCTGGCTGGCCCTGAAGCCTGGGTAGTGGGGAAAGGGAGACGGGAATGTCACTGCCTCCATCTGTTTGGGGTCACCTTGACCTCACAACATCCCTCACAGTGTAGTGTGCTTCAGATGGGCTGCCTATAGCCTGGGGTCCTGTGTCTTCAGAGAACAGCCCCGAGCCTCCTGCGCAGCAGCTGAGAGGCTTGAGGCCCAGTGATGTGACCCAGTTCCCTCAAATCAAGCCAGGCAAGCTCAGAACCGAGAATGCCACTGGTGAGGCTGAGCTCGAGAGACCCACAGCCCCCATCCGCTCATCCCCCAGCCCGGCACTCATCCCAGTAACCAGCATTTTACTCTCACATTCGTGATTTTGTTCATCAGGCCAACAATCCTGAGAAGTAGGAAGGATAGATACTGGTTAAACCACCCCCCTGCCCCCTTTTTTTAAGATAAAGAAAATCTCAGCAAGCTTAACTGATTTTCCCGAAGTTATACAGTGCTTAAAAAACAAAACAAAACAAAACTCAGAACCTGGTCTTATGGCCCTAAAGACACCACCCTGAGATAATGTTTCCACTAACAGAGATCTTCCATCTCTCTCCATCTGCTCTCTCTCTCTCTCTCACTTTTAACTTCTTGTATAAAAATATAATTTTCATGGGCCGGCCCTGTGGCTCACTCGGGAGAGTGCGGTGCTGATAACACCAAGGCCAAGAGTTCGGATCTCACATAGGGATGGCCGGTTCGCTCACTGGGTGAGCGTGGTGCTGACAACACCAAGTCAAGGGTTAAGATCCCCTTACCGATCATCTTTAAAAAATATATATATATATATATAATTTTCATTATTTTCAATTTATGATACACTATCACCGTCAAGTTGTGCAAGACCCTCTCTCGTTTTGTTTAATTTAATTTAATTTTTCTACCATCCCCAATTTGTATTCCCACTCCCCCCCCCAACCCCTTCTTGTCCCTCCAATTTGTCTGGTGTATGGTTTGGAACATACATGAATGTATCCTTGAAATATAAAGGATCTTTTTTTTGTGAGTAAGTGTTCTATATTTACGCCGATAGTATAGCACTATAGATCTCCTGTCNAAGTGAATTCACAGGCTGCTCCCTCTAGTGTCTCTCACTTGCGCCTGAGCGGGTGACAGGCGGGCAGGTCGACACCTTTGTGGGGAGGCTGGGGAGGGGGCACCTGGCTGGCCCTGAAGCCTGGGTAGTGGGGAGAGGGAGACGGGAATGTCACTGCCTCCATCTGTTTGGGGTCACCTTGACCTCACAACATCCCTCACAGTGTAGTGTGCTTCAGATGGGCTGCCTATCTCCTGGGGTCCTGTGTCTTCAGAGAACAGCCCCGAGCCTCCTGCGCAGCAGCTGAGAGGCTTGAGGCCCAGTGATGTGACCCAGTTCCCTCAAATCAAGCCAGGCAAGCTCAGAACCGAGAATGCCACTGGTGAGGCTGAGCTCGAGAGACCCACAGCCCCCATCCGCTCATCCCCCAGCCCGGCACTCATCCCAGTAACCAGCATTTTACTCTCACATTCGTGATTTTGTTCATCAGGCCAACCATCCTGAGAAGTAGGAAGGACAGATACTGGTTAAACCACCCTCCTAAACCACCCCCCTGCCCCCTTTTTTTAAGATAAAGAAAATCTCAGCAAGCTTAACTGATTTTCCCGAAGTTATACAGTGCTTAAAAAACAAAACAAAACAAAACTCAGAACCTGGTCTTATGGCCCTAAAGACACCACCCTGAGATAATGTTTCCACTAACAGAGATCTTCCATCTCTCTCCATCGGATCTCTCTCTCTCTCACTTTTAACTTCTTGTATAAAAATATAATTTTCATTATTTTCAATTTATGATACACCATCACTGTCAAGTTGTGCAAGACCCTCTCTCGTTTTGTTTAATTTAATTTAATTTGATTTTTCTACCACCCCCAATTTGTATTCCCACTCCCCCCCCAACCCCTTCTTGTCCCTCCAATTTGTCTGGTGTATGTTTTTGGAACACACATGAATGTATCCTTGAAATATAAAGGATCTTTTTTTGTGAGTAAGTGTTCTATATTTACGCCGATAGTATAGCACTATAGATCTCCTGTCTCTTATTTTCTCAAGTACTTTGTTGTTTTGTCTATTTGGGGTCCCTTTAGGATAAATTTTTCTATTTCTGCAAAAATTGCTGTTGGATTTTGATAGAGATTGCATTGAATATGTAGATGACTTTATTTATTTATTTTTTTTCCTTTTTGTCTTTTTTCGTGTCCGGCAACGGATCGCAACACTCAGTGTTGCTCNCTGTCTTCCATTTTCCATTTAATTTCTTTCAGCAATGTTTTGTAGTTTCCCGTGTACAAGTCTTTCACCTCCTTGGATAGGTTTATTCCTAAGTATTTTACTCTTTTTAATACTATTGTAATGAAATTGTTTTCTTTTCTTTTCTTTTTTTGTCCTTTTTGAGACCAGCCGCACCGCGCTCAGCCAGTGAGCACTGTGAGTGCACCGGTCATCCCTATACAGGATCCGAACCCGCGGCGGAAGCGCTGCTGCACTCCCAGCGCTGCACTCTCCCGAGTGCGCCACGGGCTCGGCCCGTAATGAAATTGTTTTCTTAATTTCCTTTTCAGATTGCTCA
>NW_007727923.1:87508-88945 GCF_000696425.1 Galeopterus variegatus
TTAAAGTTTTATTCAATGTATAAATTAATTTGGGGAGTATTGCTATATTTACAATGTTAGTTCTTTTTTACAATGTTAAATTATTTCATCAGGAACACAATAACTCTCTTCATTTTTAAAAAATCTTCATTCAATACACTTTAATTTTTTTTCCTTAAAGTTATGCTTCTTTGTAAGAATGATTCCCAAATACTGCATAGTTTGTTTTTGTTTTGTGTTTGCTATTCTGACATATATATACATATTTTTCTATTTTTCTGTTTTAATATACTTTTCATTGTTGATGTAGAGGAACTATATTAATCTTTGTAGTATGATCTATATCCAGCAAACACGCTGAACTCTTTTATTAGCTCTAATAATTTGTTGATTATGTTGAATTTTCAATATGGATTTTGAACTTTCCTTGTTATAGCTCTTGTTTTTCTGGTTTTATGGCTTTGGCTAAACCTCCGGTACAATGCTGAACTATAGCAGTAATAGCAGGCACCCTTGATAGCAGGGATGAATCTAAAGTTTCTCCATGTACTATATTTGCTTTAGACATTTAGTAAACAGCCTTCATTGAGTTGAGAACATATACATTTATTCTAGTTACGTGAGAGATTTTTTAAAATTCAAAGTTGTTTAGATTTATCAAATGCTTTTCAAAAAATTTCTTGAGATAATCATAATTTCCTCATTCAGTCCATTAATGGTGAAAATTACATTAATAGTTTTTTCTCACATTTAACTTTCCTATACTTTGGTATAAGCTTTATTTGATTATAACTTTTTAAACACACTGTTGGATATAGTCAGATAATATTTATTTAGAATTTTCAAACATGCACTAGTCTTATAGTTTTCTTTATTTCTACCATCCTTATCTGGCTTTTTAATAAAGGTTAAACAAGTCTTACAACAACAAAAAACCTCATTTCTATCTTCTGGAACAATTTATGTACATCAAAGGATTATCTCATCCTTAAAAGTTTATGGAACTTATCTGTAAAACCACCCGAGCCTTGGGCTTTTCAAAGAGGGAGAAAGTATTGGGCTCTATGGCAATTCTTAACTGAATACTTAACAATTTAATTTGCTATTTATTCTTGTTCTAATTTTGGAATTTTATATTTTTCTAGAATTTTATCAATTTTAGGAAGTCTCCAAATTACAATTCTCGATAATATTGATAGTCTATAACTTTTTGTTGTGTCTGTGGTTTCCTTCAGTATTTAGGGCATAGTTTCACCTTCTCTTTTTTTTTCTCCACCAATCTCATTAAACATTTTTACATTTTATTAACCTTTTAAAAAAAAACAGCTTGTTTAATGTCTTCTTGTTGCTGTACTCTATTTCTCTGACCTCTGACCTTATGTATATATTTCCCCTTCTCTTTCAGTTTATTCTGGAGTTATTTTTTCTAGATTCCTATTTTGAAAAATTAGCTCTCAG
>NW_007727923.1:89696-108117 GCF_000696425.1 Galeopterus variegatus
CCATGTCTGGTGCCCTGGGGTGTCAGGAGAAGCAAAAGAGATGTCTCAGTGCTCTGTAAATGTGCAGAGCCACACAAGGTGAAGTGCCACTCTCATCAGGGATGTCCTGCAGTGCATATGGGAACCTCCACCCCTGGAGTATGAGGTTCCGAGGGACAATCCCACATGGTGATGTGGAGTCCTTCATTTAATCCTGCTTCCTTATATGGGACAAGATTCCCCACAGGCCAGTGGCCATGCAGATCTTTGGAAAATAACTCTTGGGGGCCAGAGCCAGTCTTCAGCCGAAGGGAGAAGCACCCCCATGTTGGTGGCTCCACCCACTCTTTGGCCGCCCTCCCACACCTCCCTCCATGCCCTCATCCTGTGTTTCCCCACTCCTCCTCCACCTTCCCCTCCACTAGTCCCATTGAGTCTCCATTCTGGTGTCCCCTGCTTTTAACAGGGCCCCACGGCCGGAGCATTCCCTTCCCNCTTCCCTTTATGAAAAGACAGTTAACATCTGCTTGCACTAGTCTGTTTAAGTACTGCTCCCTCCACCACACTGTGAAAGGAAGGTATAGGGTCCTCTTTTGTCTCTGTGTTCCTGGTGCATCAGTGCCCACTGTGTGATGAATGAATGAATGAATGAATGAATGATCTGAGAGAATGGAGGCGTGAGGTGGCCGCAGGGATGGAGCAGGAGGTGCTGTGGGGCCAGGGCAGAAACCAAGCTCATGACTGTAAAGTGCGCCCCCACCCAGGCCCATGACCCCTATCAAGGGCGAGGGGTGGGCAGCCCCTTTAGCAGATCCTCACCCCCCCCACCGTGGGAGTGAGAACCTGTGGCGGGCAGCCAGCCCAGCTTAGTCCTGAGATAATGACCTGGGGTAAGTGCCTGCCATGTCCTCAGCCGGCTCTCCATCCAGCCTGATGTTCCATTCTGACAGCTGTGAGGATCCTGATATAAAGCCAGTCTGACTCCTTGTCCTTTTCTTTGACCCTCAGGGTTTTTTTCTCCATAACTTAGGGAAAATAACACTGCCATGTCTGGTGCCCTGGGGTGTCAGGAGAAGCAAAAGAGATGTCTCAGTGCTCTGTAAATATGCAGAGCCACACAAGGTGAAGTGCCACTCTCATCAGGGATGTCCTGCAGTGCACATGGGAACCTCCACCCCTGGAGTATGAGGTTCCGAGGGACAATCCCACATGGTGATGTGGAGTCCTTCATTTAATCCTGCTTCCTTACATGGGGCAAGATTCCCCACAGGCCAGTGGCCATGCAGATCTTTGGAAAATAACTCTTGGTGGCCAGAGCCAGTCTTCAGCCGAAGGGAGAAGCACCCCCATGTTGGTGGCTCCACCCACTCTTTGGCCGCCCTCCCACACCTCCCTCCACGCCCTCATCCTGTGTTTCCCCACTCCTCCCCCACCTTCCCCTCCACTAGTCCCATTAAGTCTCCATTCTGGTGTCCCCTGCTTTTAACAGGGCCCCACGGCCGGAGCATTCCCTTCCCCTCTGCCCAGCAGAACTTCCTTTGCTCCATCTACACCTTATAACCCTGCTCTCAGCTGGGCCTAAACCAAGAAATTCAATCTATGGGTCTCCTGGATGGCATGGGCTTACTCCTCCTGAGATATATACATGTCCTCTTAGTGGGGGCATCCAAGGTTTTACCCACAGGGGACACCATGGTGGGAATGTCAGATCCCCTGGCAGCCTGGTGGTAGGGAGCAGGGATGGATCTGTTCCATTGGAGAATCTTGAGAAATACTCTGGTTTCCAAGACACAGACTTTTTCCTGGATAAGCCTCTCTCTCCTGAGCTAGAGGCTATCAGCTCTACTGACTTTCAGCTTCTCTACGTGGCCACTGCCAGCAACCTTTGAAACTGTATTGATTCATATTATTTTCTACCATCTTTTCAGTATTAGTTTTTAAGTAACTCTGATGTTCTTTCAATATTCCTGCTTTTCTGATCTTATCTCATAAAAATCTTGCTTTTCTATAAAACCTTTACTTTAAGAGGTTCCAAGGATGAGATGGGAAATTGGACTGGATTACCTTGGGCACCATCCAACCCTGAACTCTTTGATTCTGTGAAATTTACAACATGGTTAACACTAAACGAGCACCATTAGGAATCACTAATGATTAAACCAACTATATTGATGGTACCTTTCTGCTTAATGAGAAGATAGATCAATGCTAACCAGCAGGTTCTTTGTCTGGTATTTCTCTGACTTTATCTAGTTTGAACTCTCAAATTAACCATATTTCCAGTGTGTCTTGGATATCCTATCTCAGTAGTGACAATAATAGATAACACATATAAGGCACCTGCAATGTGTCAGGCACTGTCCCAATTACTTGACATACATTAACTCATTTATTTCTCACAATTATACTATGAGATAATATTTTCATTCCTACATTACAAAAGGGTAAACTGAGGCACAGAAGGTAAATTAATTTGTCCAAGATCAGAATTGGTAAATAATACAGTTGGGATTCAAACCCAGCAGGCTGGGCTGTTAACTATGACACATACTATGTCCTGAAGCTCAGAAAAGATTATCATGTACCCTCATATGTAACGACGCCATCGTATCTCCTCACAGGAGACTGCCAGAACTCTCTCCCTTCCCATTTTATCATTATGATGTGTGCCTGGGTTTTACCTTTGTGCTCCAAGAAGAGCTGGAAGAATTAGGAGACTTTTGAAAGAGATGGATGGTACTACAAGAAAAGACATTGAAGCTACAACAAGAAATGGGAAGTAAGTAACATTGAGTCAAAGTGAGAAGGGTGGGAGAGAGGAGAAGAGGGGGAAATTGGGGTTCTTATACAGGGCTTTGAAATCATCAGCACATACCACATAAAAAAGAATGGACAAAAAGGAAGATTCAAAAATCATGAAAATGTCTATTCTTCCCAAATTAATCTATAAAATTTCAATTGAAGTCCAGCATGGGTTTTTGTTTTGTTTGGAACTAGACAATCTGATCCCAAAATTCCCTTACAAGAGTAAAGGGCCAAGAATAACTGAGAAACAATTTTTTTAAAGTACAAGGTGGGGCTGGCAGTTTAGCTCAGTTGGTTGTAGTGTTGGTTACACCAAGGTCAAGGGTTTGGATCCCTGTACTGGCCAGCTACCAAAAAAAAGAGAAAAAAAAAGCACAAGGTGGAAGAACTTGCCCTACCAGATATGAAGATTTCTTATCAAAATATTTAGTAAAGAAGACAATGTAGTATGGGCACAAGAAGAGACTAATAGAGCAGAGCAGGGAGCCCAGCCACTGGCCCACCCATGTTTGGGAACAATACAGAGCAGAGATGATGTTACAGATCAGTGTGGAAACGGTGGTCTATTTGATTAATGAGTGCTAGGAAAAACATTTGTCCACACGGAAAATACAAAAGTAGATGTCTGCGTGATCAATCCCAGTGGATTAAAGAACTAAAAAAAAGTAAAACCTTAAAAACACATATTGAAGAGATAGAAAAGTTTCGCAGCCATAAGATAAAGAATTTCATTTTTAAAAACACAGAAAGTAGGAACCACAAAAAATTGGTAATTTTGACTACATTAAAATTAACTTTTGCATGACAAAGGCCACCGTAACCAAGTAAAAAACAAGCAATAGCCTGGGAGAAGATATTTGCAATGAATATAACATGTTAATAAATCTCTCAAATTAATAAGAAAAAGACAACATATGGGGGGAAATAGGCAAAGAATATAAACTATCAATTTGTAGAAGAACCCCAGAAGATCAATAAAAATATAAAAGATGCTCACTCTCACTATTAATCAAAGAAATACACATTAAAACAACAATGAAATATCATTCACACCCACCAGATCATCAAAAATGTATGCCAGCCAACGCCAGGTGTTGGGAAAGAGCTGTTAAGTTATGGAGGAGTCTTGTTCACTGCTACTGGGATTGTAAGTTGACACAAGCATGCCAGAGAGCAATTTGACAATAACTACTAAAGTTGAAGGTGATCATGTACAGAAATTGCACTCTTAGGCATACAGAATCAAAAAGACACATATTAAGGTGTTTACTGCAGCACTGGAAACAACCTAAATGTCCATCAACAAGAGAATAAATAACTAAATTGTACTATAGTTATATAATGGAATACAACACAGCATGTGTCAGCATAGATAAAGATCTCACAATTGTAATGCTAAAGGAGAAATGCACATTGCAGAAGATTATAACACTACATACAGTATATGATTACATACTATATAATATATAGTATTATTAAAAATTATAATACTGTATATAAAGTTTAAAAGCCTGCATAATAATACTTTATAATGTTTGTGGATACATAAAAATGTAGTAAAAATATAAAAACATGCATGAGGGTGATTAACACTGAATTCAAAATGGTGCTTAGCTCTGGGAGCTGCAGGAAGGGAATGGGATGGGGTGGAGTACAGAGGGGAACCCGGTTGTGTCTCTAACATTTACTCTCTTTGAAGTGAAAAGACATGAAGCAAATGGGGCAATATGTTAATATTTGCTGAAGCTGACGTGGCCGTCATCAACACTACTCACGCAATATTGCCGGCTCTCTGCTTTCCAGGTGCACGGTAGCATTGCATTGCCCATCCATTCTGAAGCAGGGTGGCCTAGAGACTTGCCTGGGCCAATGACATTGGGTGGAAGCGAGTCGTGTTTCTGGCCGCCTGAGCCAGCGCCCAAAAGCTTGGGCCAACATGGCAGCACAGAGACAAAACTTCCCCCTCCGCAGTCCCTAAGCAAGCATGACACCCCAGGCAACCCGTGGAGGACAGGAGGATAGTGAGAAATGAACCTCTGTTGCTTTCAGCCACTGAGATTTGGGGTTGGCTTGTTACCACAGCACAACTACATCTACCTTAACTGATACAGCTGGGAAACGGGTCCACAGGTGTTCAGCGTATCAGTCTCTGATTTTATCTACATGTTCAAATATTACCAAAATATTTTTTCAACACTTTTTAAACTGGACTGAGTTAATTCTATTTCTCTGTTCACAGTACATTCTGTTTATTAGCCTGTGCAAAGCGCCTCTCAGTAATTTTTGTTTTCTCTATAAGTTCCTCCGATTTGGGATGGAAGCTGTGGGGAACTACAGGAGCATCTCATAAGGGGAAGGAAGGACAGGCTCACTCTCCCAGCCTGAGTCCAGATTTCCTCCAGAGCTGTCTGCTAGCCTCCAGCAGCTCCCAGCGGCTATGGGAGCCAGAAACCAACCACGAAGTCTTAGCTCTTCCTCCAAGAAATCCGAACAGGAATTTTGATGAATGCAACTGTTGCCAACTCATTGGATGGGCTTGAAAGGTCATTTCATCCTTCATTCCCAATTCTCTCATATGTCTTAAAGCGGTAGCCATGGCCTCCCAGGAGTCCCTTCCCTGACCCTTTTGGGCCAGCCCTACCCTCCACGCCACCACCCAGCCACTGCTGTCCCCGCTGCAGTTCACCTCCGGGAGAAATGCCAAGAAAACCTCCCCACACCTCTCGGCTTCCAGGTTCCATTTCAGGGCTGCTTGCAAGACCCCCAGGGAGTGGAAGTCTCAGCAGGAGATGGAGGACGGGCGGGGTGGTGGGAGAAGGAAGAGAAACCTGTGCTCTTTGCCCGCTCTGTTCATGTCCTGTGCAAAGAAACAAAAGCGGTGCCTGGAAGTCACCGTGAAATGCGATGCCTCTGAGAAGTTCCGTGGAAAGAATGACATCATGACCAACCACTCCCCCCCCCACCTTTTTTCCAGTGGGAGTGAGAAATAAATAGACTGACACATTTTCCAGTCAGGGAGCGATTCTGGAAGGCAAGTTTACCTTGGCACAGGCACTCAGGTGGGGCTGTGAGAAACCTTATCTGTGCTTGCCCAGTAAACAAGGAGCCCGCAATCTCCCTGGAGCCTGGGCCACCAGCAGAGCAGGTGATTGCGGGAGGCAGGTGAGCAGGTTGAGCCTCGGGCTGGCCAGAGCCACTCTGGAGCCAGCCTGGCCCGGGAGCACACTGTGTAAGGTAAATATTGCCTTAATTTGATTGACGACTCATTTACTGACTGTCTGTGGGATGCCAAGAAAAATGCCATCGAAGCCACCAGATTTGAAGATAAAAGTCCTGTATCTTTAATCGATGATTCTCAGACTGTACTGTGCGTATTATCACATGGGAACTTTCACTAAAATGCAGGTTCTCAAAAAAAAAAAGAAAGAAAGAAAATACAGGTTCTGATTCAGCAGGTGGAATGGCCAAGAAATTTCCTTTCTAACAAGTTGCTGGTGATGCCGATGGTGCTGGTCTGTGGACCCACATTTTGAATTAGCAAAGTCTTATTGTTCAGATGACTGTATGCATTTTACACAGTCAAAATAGTTACCATTTAAGGAGCACTGATACAGGTTATGGGTGCTGTACCAGGTGTTTTGTGTCATCTATCTCTTTAACTCTTCACACCACCTCTGCCTGGTGGGTATTATTATTTCCACCCCCTCCTTGGCAGGCAAGGAAACTGATGCTGAGAGGTTAATTCATGCTTCACACATGTCATTTTTAAAAGATTTCATTGCTACCCTCCCTCCCTCCCCAGTGATCTGAAATAACCCCAAGACAAAGGATAATAAACACCCTGCAGTAGAGATGGGCGTAGTCTGCTTGTGGCGATTGGCCCTCTCAACACCTGGGAATGAGTAATTCCTTTTGTACAGTAGCATCAGGGCTGAGCACAGGAATTCAGGGATCCTGGTATCCATGTTTGGCCTAGGAAGCCCTGGTTTCAAAAGAGAAGAGTTACCAGAAAGGTGGACAAGTCTGGTTTTCAAATCCCTCTGGTGCTGTGTTCACCCCAAGGACATGCAGTTAGGGAAAATTCTTAATACCAGGAGGAGCTGCTTTGATGTGTTATCTGGGAAAGAATGCCTCCTAAGAGCCATTCAGGAATGCAAGAGTACAACAACAACAAAGAAACAACAAAAACTGCCCCAGCTTGTGCAAATACCAAAGTGAAGGCAATTACAACCAGACTGACCCACCTGGAGATATTTACATACCTCCAAGAACTACGATGCTCCTGTGCAAAACCAGGCAGCTTCCAGGTATAAACTTGCATCATGTCTGGATCACAGGGAGGGATCCTGGCTGATCCGGCCATGCACTGCACTAGGGAAAAATGGGAACAGTGGGACTCTCCCCTCAGACCTTTTGAAGACCTGAACTTTGGTGACCACTCAACAACTCAGGCTGCCCCAGGACTCCATTAACATTCTAACCTCATCCCTACTGGTGCCAGTCACTGCCATGATTTTGATTGTAGGGTGGAGAGGCCAAGTTCAGGCCCTCCTGGAAGTCCACAGCAACTCCATCCCTGGGAATTTATTCCACAGAAGAAAATGCTCAGAGTGGCAATTCCCAAGACAAATTGAAGGGCCCCCGAAAAAGCATATTTAATCTTGTTTACATATTACATCATTCCAGAAAGTATTCGAATTTACAAAAACCACACAAAGTAGATTGATGTTTAAAAAGACAACATGAGGCAATATGAAAGGAAGGGAAAATAAAAGGTGAAAGAGGACGAGGTCCAGTGTGGCTGCTGCCTTATTGTGTGCCGTGAGGTCCTGCACACTTGGAAGAAGGTATTTTCAAATCAAGCTCTGACTTCCTAACCTGTAAAGCAAAAGTTCATGCAAAGTATGTACAGCATCAACTATGCCTGTGATGTGAAAAACAGAGCAGCTGCTTCAGAGAAGCACGTCTATTCCCAATGCCAGGACCCCCATGGGGGCTCATAAGGAAGAATAAGACAACACAATGGAATGTCATGAAGAGTGTCCTCAACAACAGCCCCACAGCAAACCCCATAGGGAGTTTCATGGGATGTTTCCATAGTACTGCCAGTGCAGGCTGACGGCTGTGCCAACACCCGGTCCAGCAAGAGCAATTATGGAAGACTCCTGAATGACTCCTGCTTGGCTGGCTTAAATCCCAAAATAAAAACCAAAGGAAAGGAACTGCTTTGGGAATCTGATGGGCCCTCTAGGAATCTGAATTCAGTCTCCTCCCCAGGTCTTGTGTTGGTCTCACTCAATGCTTTGGGGAGTAATCCCCAGGGCTTGCAGAAAACCTGCAGACATTGAAGAGAGGGGGCACAACACATAGCCCATCCATAGGTCAGGAGCCATAGTCTTCCTTTCATGACCCACTGGGCACAGAACAGTCTCCTCTCTTGGGTCAAGCAGAGGCCAAGGAGCCAGAAGAACCTAGCGTTGGTCCTGGGTTCGCCACTCACTGACTATTGGAACTTAGGAAAAGCAACTCCTCCCTGTGGGCCTTGGTTCTGTCACCTGCAAAATGGAGAAGTAGAAGTAGCATCTAATCTGTCCCTTCCCTGAGGATTCTCCCAGCTGCAGAGCTCTGCAATGCATGGCATCTAAAGAGGCCATGAAGCAAGGCTGCAAGCTTTGGGGTCTGTGGAAGACATGAAATGCACCACCCCAGATCCCCACCTGTGGTGTGGGGTCAGCAGGCCGCCTCCAGCTGTCAGGTCCTTCAGGGTCTGCCTTCCCCAAGGTCATGCCCTTCCAGGACAGCCCACACTGTAGACTGAGCGAGGCAGGGGGATAAAGGCCCAGGCATTTTGTCCCAAGGCAGGTTACTCTGACAGGTAGTATTTGCTCCAAAGCTCCCCACGGGTTGGCCATGATCTGTGGAGCATGCATCTCAATGAGACTTCTCTCTCTGCCCAAGCCTGCTTCCTCCCCTTGCCTTTGTAGGTGCTCATCCCGAGCCCTGTCTCAGCATCTACCCTGGAGAATCCAGTCTGCAGCAGAGCCCAGGCTCCATGGCACAGACTTGTCAGACACATGATCTTTAGAACAAAAGCCTTAGCCACCGTGGACCCAAGAGCAACTAGCATGGATGCTGTGACAACACCAGGAGCCACAACTGCCACTCCATGCACGGCCAGTGCCTGGAAGCGGCATCTGTCTAAACCAGACATGACCTTCTTCTCCCCAAACCAAACCTGTTTTGACTTTGCTTTTCCAGCTGATGATGCCAGTTTTCCCACCACCTAAGCTCAAGAACTGCAAGCCTTCCCAACTCCCTCTCCCTTCCACTCCCACCTATCTATGCATTGCTTCTCACCATCTTCTGCACCCCCCACTCCCTCTTGGGCCGTTGCAGCATCCCCCTACTGACCTCCCTACCCCCCTCCTTTCTCACTAGCAGATACTAATCCCTGGTGCACAGTCCTATCATGTGATGCCCCCTGCAGCTCCTCTTCACACCAGTCACTATGGAAAGAAGATAATGATATACTGGGAACACACCTGCCCCTCACACATGTTTCCCCGAAGTCACTGGGAGGTGTTCTGTTTGTCACTGCTTGTGAGAAATACCCAAACACAAACAAACAGTGGTAAAACAATGTCAATTGGATGAGAAGCTTCTGTTTCTATTTGGATTGAGGGCAGTGTTATTTCCCCAGCTTAGACCCAGAAAACAGAGAACTTGTTCAACTGCTGAGATGCCCCTGGAACGTAAGTGTATGCACTTGTGTGGACATGTGGCGGTCCCAAGAACAAAAGAAGAGCTGGGTGACTTGGCACTCAATGCCAGGGTATTTCTCAATGTTCCTCTCGAACAAATAAATAGCTGTACGATTGCCAGAGGAAGTGCCCATGTTCTGGTGTATAGAAGGGCAGGCTGTGAAGGTGGGGACCACCTATCTGCCAGCAGGGGTGAGTATAACCTCACTGAACTCCCATGTAGATGTGACAGCTCACAGACATGTGTCCTGGTAGCCAAGTTGATGGCAAGGGGGAGGCCCAATGCAAATACTCCAAAAAAGGTGCTGAGAAGAGGGAGAGATGGGATATCAGCTATTATATTTGTCATCGTTCTCTTCTAAGAGAACTGGGTTGGCCTCTCTTTCTCAGAAACCAAGAAAGGGTTTTGCTGCCTTTGGTAAGTTTTCCCGTTAACAAACAACAAAATAAAATTATTAATGTGGGTTTCACTTTCCCTTCTTTTGCTGCTCATCTTTGAGCAGGTCTAATAGAAAATAATTTAATACTACACCTTTCTGCCAAAGAAGCTGGGGGCTTGTCACTAGGGTACCTTTACTGTGCCATAAGCTGAGGACAGGAAATATCAGGCCCACTTTACAGATGACTAAACTGAGGGCTGACAAGTGAAATGAACTGTTGGTTCTCTTATTAAGAGTGCCAGGCAATGCCATATCTGGTGTGTAACCTATTAGTCTATATTTTCTTCTTTTTAAGTGGAGAACTAAGAAAGCATTGGGAAAGGTTAGGGTCCTGGTGATGAAGGCGATACAATGGGAATAAAACTGGGGTGTGTGTGTGTGAAGGTACCTTCTCTAGCATGGACCTGGAAGCAAAGAGTCAACACTTCTACTGGTATACTCTGCAACCACCCTCAGATGAAAAAGAGAAGTTGGCTAGGAGTGCCTTCCCATCCTCAGGAAGATTCAAACACACAGAGTGCTTTAGATTATTTCAGTAATGACCTCAGGAGCATTAAAGAATGAGGTTAGAAAACAGGTTCGGGAGCATCACCATCCTTCTTTCTGGTTTTCCTCTCCTAAGAGGAGGCCTTGATGAGAATGAACTAGAAAGCCCAGTGCTTAACTCAGGGCAGCTGGGAAGTGCAAGACAAGGTTCCTGTGGTGGCCGCACCTCTGAAGTCACCCACCCAGGGCAAATGCCATCAGGAAGGTCACGAGGTGTGGGTGGGCAGCTGTCCCACCATCCTTAGTAGTTGAGGGCAATAGTGTCACCACTCTGCCTGAGCTCAAAATGTGTCACACCTGCTGCTCACTGGGTTCTGAAATGCTTTTCAGTCATTTCCTTCTGTATGGGGCCTGGTACTTGAGAATTACTGTATTCCTTTTGTGATGTCATGCTTTCTTGTTTATTCATATTTTTAATATCTCTACATTGATGTCTGGTCATATGATAGAGCAGTTGTTTGTGACTTCTATTACTCTAGAGTGGGATTTGAAGAGAAAGACTTCCTCCTCTGTCTATAGGCTCCACTGGTGACTCATCTTGTGTCAATGCAGTTGAGTGTATGGTGGTCTGCCTGCAGGGGTCTGGCTGCTACTGTGGTGGTGGGCTGTCCTGGCAGTGGCAGTAGCTGTCACAGTGGCTGTGGTGGACCACCTGCACAGAAGCAGTGTTTGTGGCACTCTCTTGCCTTCTGTTCAGGTGGTAGGAAGGCTGCCAAGGGCTTTGGCCTGGGTCCCTGGTCACAGAGGCTACCCAGACTCTGAAACCCTGCTGTAAGCCTCTGCCACCCCTGAGGCTTCCTCAAGCATATGAAAAGGCACTTGCCTTTCTCACTGTCATGACTTGTCACCAGCTTTTGCTCAGGCTCACACATGACTTCTGCAGTGGGGCCAGGACCATCTCTGCTGGTGCACACCTGGGCGCTGGGCACCTGGGAGCCAATTTGGAGGAGTCTCCTTTGCTCTGAAGCACTGTTCCTTCTTAGTAAGAAGGAAGGAAGGAAGAAATGGTTTGCCCAGACCTATTTTTCCATCTTACATTAGTCTTTGGAGTTAATCCATTAAAATGCTGCCATCACATCAGAGCTGGGGCCAAGGATTCCAATCAGAGCCTCCCAGAAGGGCTGTGTCCAGTGAGGAAAGTCATGTCATGCAGTGCCCACTGGTTGCCCCCAACCCAGCCTTTCTGAGCAGTTCCCTTCTTTCTCTGTCTCATCATGGCCTGGCCTCAGGCTTCCGCCACCAACCCTCATCCTGCCTCCTGGATCAGAGAGATCCTCCATCTTATCCGTTTCTCTGAGGCCTTTGACATGGTGCCTGCATGTCATTCTCACAATAGTGTGAATTTATTTGTCAGATCAAATTCTCTTGCCTGGCAGCTGCTTGAGCTTAGGGAGCTGCAGGATGGAAAAGAAAAGGATGATTTTGGAGCTTGGGAGGCCATTATGAAGGGACCATCAGGCTTTCTGAGGTCAGTGGGTACCCAGGGTGGGTGGAAGAGAAGTGTGAAACAAGAGGGGAAGGGAAGGGGAAGTCTCAGAAGACACATTTCACATAAACTAAATTTGACCTACTTAACACTTCTGCTGAGCTCCCACCTAGCTGGAAGAGAAATGCTGATATTAGCTCAAACAGTGTAGAGGTGAGGGACACTGGACTGAATTGGCTCATAGAAGTGACAGACTTTTTCTGCTGGAAATTCTGTACATGATCCCTTCTGCAGAGCACGAGGCCCTTTACTAACAATTAGTTATCTTGTGTAGCATGTAGTCTTGGAGTCCTGGGAGGCTCCACTGCCTCCTCCAAAGATCTAGATACTTCTGCCCACTCCTAGTCCCCAGCATGCCCCTGGCACCTTCTACCCCTAAGCCTTGCTTGTGCTGGTCATGTCGACAGAATTTCCCTTCTCTTGCTTCTGCCCAGCCTTGGAGGCCAGCTACATTGTCATCCTTTCCCTTCGGCTTTTCCTGCTCCATTCATTCGACAGGTATTTACTGAGTGCCTATTGTGTACCAGGCACTCTTCCAGGTGGTGTAGGTATAGCGGTACACAAATCAGACACGATCCTTGCCCTTGCAGAACTTCTGTTTTGGAGATCAGCACCCTTCTCCCTGACCCTTTGCCCAAGACAGGACTATCTCCAGCCATGCCCACATGCCTCAATTGAAGTGGTTATCAGATGGTAGTAGAAGGAGCTGGCCTTTCAGTCTCCTGTCTCCCCAGTGCCTGACACCATGCCAAGCACCAGAGGTAGCCCCTCATTTCTTTATAAAAGGAACTCAGGGGTAGCAAATCCCATCAGAAGGGCAGAGGCTCAGGGACTTACCTGCAAACTGAGCTTGCATAGCATATGTGCCATTTCTACTTAGTTTTATGATTCTTTGGAGGATCACCAATGCAATTTAGGGAATTCGTCTCAAAGCTGTGTTGACCTGGCAGGTAACACATGCAGAGTGTGTGTTTATTTGGGATAGTTTTGGGGGTGATGGAGATTGGAGAGAACTAATTCCTAAACTAATTGTTTCAGGAATTCTCCTGAAACAATTCCTTGGAAACACCACCACCTGTCTGGCACACAGTAGGTGCTAATGTCTGTTAGAATTGTTGTTGAGAGTGTAATATGTTGAGGTGTAATATGGACCCAGCCATCTGATCCCAAGGCCGAGTGCCATGTGGGTGTGAAGTACACCAGGGACTCCAAGGAGCTCGTGTTAGCTCAGGTTACGGTCAGGGAGTTGGCCACGGTGCTCAGTGCTCGGAAGGAGCTGCTCTTGGTGCATAACTCAGGGCTTGCTCCTCCACAGAGGAGCAACGGGTGTGAAGTCAGCAGGGACCCAGTCACCCCGGGAGGAAGCAAGCTGACATCCTGCATGCTTGAAAAGAAAACTGAAAGTGCTTTTCTTCACAAGAAACTACTGTAAATGTTTTCCTCTTTTTTCATAACCCCACAGATACGACGGAGTTTCTCCGGTCCAGAGTTGTAGGAGACATTGGGAGAGATGCAGACAGAGTGGTATAAAGGGAGTTTGGATTGCTCTGTGGTCCATGCTCTTTGTCTAATTCAGGGAAGGTACCAGCCCACCCCAAGGAGCCCTCTGCTCTATGATCTGCATCCTGGTGATAGTGACCTCTCTTTTCTGGCTGTTGAAGTGCATTCCGTCGTGGATATGGAAAGAGAGAAAGCAGGATAGAGCCAGAGCTAGGACAGGAATGTGAGTATTTCCTTAATTGGACATGAGAGCCTTGAACTGGTTCCAGTTGAAGTGTTTTCTTTTAGGGCCTGGACCCTAAAAATTCCATAGAGTTTTCCTCCTTAGAAAAATCTTTTTAGTTCAAAGGTCCCTTGATAGAAATAAAGAAAAGCCAGGGCTGACTGTCTTTGATATTTGGGAAGGCAAGAGTCCATGGGCTGCCAGATCCCTGGCTTCTTTTGGGGGTGAAAGGACTCTGGATGGAAAGAAGGAGGCCCCACCTGAGACAGCACATGGTGATAGTGACCCCAGGCTTTATGTTGGGCTGCAGAGCCCTGATGCAAAGCGCTTTTCTCTTGAGCATTTATAGAAGCAATTTCTCTCAGCCTTAGTAGTACCCTGAGACCTAAAAAAGCGACTTCTATTGCTAGCTTTGATTGCTTTAGAAGATTAAGACACAGAGAGGTTAAGCCACTTGCCTGAGGACAAACAGCAAAGTAAGTCAAAGCCTGAAGAATTTTGTCTGGTGAGGCTGGGTTGCCTTGTGTTGCTGACTGTCAGTTCCCTAATAGCCAAGATGGGAAGGCTTGCCCATACTCTCAGGTCTCACTCATTCATTGTGTGCCCAGAACCCACAGGGCACTTCCTGGGAGGCACTGAAGACAGGAGGAGCTCATGAAGGTGTGAAAGGAGATACTGGGACACTGGGACCTCAGTGCTTGCCAGGAGGCAGCGCATCACTACTTGCCTCTGATGTCTGCCCCTAAAAGCTAGAAATGTCAATCAAGGGACTCCAGGAAGAAAGTGGGGTGGTCTGTGATGGAAATGAGCGAAAAACTGAAGTAGATGCAGTCAACACTGCTGAATCCTCTGTTTCCCCCAAACACCTTAAAAACAAGTCCTGCGTCTGCTCAGTGCTTTCCAATTTACCAAGTGTTTTCATAACATTATCTCATTTCATCCTCACATCAACCCACACACCTTCTTGCCTTTCAGATTTCTTATGTACCCAAATGAGTTTCACTGAAAAATTGGCTAGAAGCTCCCCTGTCCTACTCACTTTTTTTTTTTTAAATCCCAAGCCTTTGACTGATATCTTTAAGAAGCTCCCAGATTCCCAGGGTGGGAAATTAGCATATTCTGCCAGCCCTGCCCTGCTGGATGGATACTAGTAGTCCTGGTCTTTGCTATTGGAACCAACACTTTTGTATTAAGTTCACATATTAGTTGTTCAAACAAACAAAACCACAGAGGCCATGATAAGTGTGTTACTGTGGGGAAAACATAGGCTTTGGAACCAACAAGCCCCAGAGTCAGATTTTGGTTCTACCATTTGGATGCCACGTGGCCATGGTTGAGTTACTTAACCTCTCAGAGCCTCTATTTTTTCATCTGTAAAATGGGACAATAGCACCTATGTCTAAGGTAGTGGTGAGGTGTAGATGTGGTAACAGAGCATCTCAGCAAATGTTGCTCCTTCCCTTCCCCTATTTTCCTCCACAAAATCAACTACTTCATGAAGTGCCTTAGAACTAACCAAATACCACTTCCACCACTACGAGGCATATTAAGTGCAACGCAGTCTTTTTGCAAGCCAGAGAGAGATAAAATGTGCGGATATGTTGCTAAATGAATTTAGATAGAGATCTTTTTTTAAACTAGATGAATAATTAGCTACATGTCCTGCACTGCAAGGCACAGTTGCAACTGTGGTAACTTAAGTGAGATCTTAAGTTCATTACCTTTATTTTTAAAATTTTTTAAATTTTAAGTGGGGGAGAGAAGGAGCTGGGATACTGGACTTACGTAATGTTGGAAAGCAAGGCAATTCTGATTACACATGGATTTTTACTGAAGCAGAATTGCCATTCAACCCCATAGTCCCTGAGGACCAAGGTGGGAGAAGAGGAGGAGAGCAGAGGGCTCTGGCTGGTGTTTAGTTCACTGATCTGCACACAATAGATGCTCAATGAATGCTGGTGATGGACTGAGGCAGTTTAGAGTCCAGATCTCATGTGTGACCTCTGCTGCTGACTTCTTGGCAAATGAAGTGGAAGACTTAGTGTTATAGTGGAAAGAACATTTGAACAGAGGTCAGAAGGCCTGCCTTCAAGTTCCATCTATACCACTTAATAGCCTGGCAACCTTTGACATGCCATTTAATCTCTTAAGTGTCTTCTCACCTGTAAAACGAGGAGACTGGATTAGGTGATTTGGGAGGTCTCTTTCAGCTCTAAGATTCCGGGGCTCAAAGCAACTTCATTCGCTTGTGTTTCTGTTTCTTCATTTATTCAAAAGCAGTAGGGATAGAAACCTATCTTACAGGGTGTTGGAAAGAAATGGTCAGTGTGCATGTTAAAATATCCTGTATCTTCAAAATAAACCAGGAAAAAAAAAAAAAACACCACCAACAAAAACCAAAAACAAAAAAAAATAAGGATTAAAATTCTCTGTATTTTTAGAGCTATGAAGAAAATGCAGTGGCCCAGAGCAATGTGACCTAGTGGGAAGCTGCGTGTACGTACAGCCTCTGAGTTCCAGGTCCCGCCCAGCCACTGTCTAGCCATGTGATGATCAGCAGCTCTCCTGACTTATTTCAGCCTCAGTTTGCCTATCTGTAAGCTGTGGACTGTAAGTTGTTCTATGCTCATCTTATCACATTCTTTTGAAAGCCGAGATAATGAAAATCCTTTGAAAAACCGTAAGGTTCTCTATAAAGTAGTATTATTGAGAAATGGCATATTTGTTATGGCTGTATCAAAGCTTAGCACAATGCCTTCCATACTTTCAAGTGAATGAATGTGTCGCCATGGTTCCAGAGGAGAGACAGAAAGTATAGATTTGGGGTTACAACCCAAGGCTTATTTTTCACTCTAACTTACTAACAGGTGAAATTTAGCTAAATAGGCATTAATACAAATTTTCCCGTAGAGTAGGCATCAGGTAATTAGCTCAATGTTTTCCAATGTAGGGAATTTTTCCAGAGGCCAGATAATTGCTGGTGGAGGTCTTACTTTCCACCCTCTTCTCCAAAATGAGGTCATTTAACACTTAAGGTCTATGGTAGGAGGAGGGGGAGGTAGCTTTTGGAGTTTTGAAAATTTCCCAAGGCAATAATCACAAATATGTAAAGTATCATGACAGTCTTTCCTCCCAGGGCTTGCCCCGGACTGCTCCTGGGGAGAAATGGCAGAAGCCTTCGCTCTGCTTGCCCCAGGGCCCAGCTCAGGCACTCTCCTCTGAGTGCCCCAGAAAGTCCCAATCTGGAAATCAGCTCTCCTAGCATTGGCTTCTCCTTCGGCTACCTAGATGACATGCCACTCCTAGCCAGCACCCTTCAGGAGCTTCCCCACCATATGCAAAACAAACGGCCCCTCTGTTAGCAGTAACCCCACACCTGGGGCATCTCCTGTTAGCACCTGTCCATGAAAGCACAGCCCTCCACCAGGATACCACCCCAAAGGAGCAGAATGGAGGCAGTACTTTGCAGCCCCAGTCAATTTCTGATTTAGTTTGCCGGGTGGGGAAAAGTGCCTGAATTTCTCTTGTTGGAAGGGACAGCTAGGGGCTTGTTAGAAGGCTTTGTTTTCATAGAAAGCACACTGTTTTACTCAGTTTGTATATATGAATGATTGATAATAGCAAAGTTATTTTGAATTCAATTAGTCTTATCAATTTTTATCGATTATTTTTATTTGGGCTGGCTTTGGAAGGGACAAGACTGACGAAAATTATGAGGCCCCCTCCTTCAGCCTCATCATAGTCCTGCCACCGTTAAACCCTCACTAGTAACCCATCATCCTTTTACCTGAGATAAGTTTATGTATTTATGCTTTTAAGCACAGATATGTGGATTCAATACATTCACTGCCTTTCTTTCAAAACGCTGACTTAAAAGCAGATTTAATTTTGCTTAGTTTTTGATAGCCTCCCCCTTTCCCCAACCCCTTTACACACATGGGTCAGGGTTATAAAGCTGTTTTGCAGGAGTAATTGAAGCAGAAGCCACAGAGGGGCAGCGCTGGGTCCCATGATCCTGGCTCTGGTGGCTGTGCAGCCTGACCGCCTGGACAGACCCCGGGAGCTGCAATTCCTGGGCAGTGTAGGAGGCATTCAACTGAGGCTCTTTGTTTCTGTTGTCATAGAGCGAGCAACTCTTTGGAGTAGATCTGGGAGTCAAGGCTGGTGGGGTGTGCTTGCGCACCGCCCACCCGCACCCTTGCCCCCGCCACCGATCGTGCGTGTATGTGTCCGGTGGAAAAACCCTAGGACGACACCACACCTTTCTCCTACACATAAAACCTTCCATGGGTCTGAGGACTGCAGACCAGTCCCTGGCAAGCCAACGTGCCCCCCGCGGGTGCTCGGTCCCCCCAGCTCCACGTCTCTCCCGCCTTCCCACCGCTGCTTATTCAGCCGGCTCCTTCTTGCGCAGCTAGCCCGGGATAGCAGGGACGATGCGGGGGGCCACGATCGCAGTGCCGCTGGGGGGGGAGGGGAGGGGGCCGGAGGCAGATTTCAGCAAGAGGCCTAGTTTGGGAGATGAACGCCGAAGAGGGGTCCCGAGGTGAACGCGGGGACCAGCGAGTGGGTCAAAGGAGGGAGCTGGCGCCAGGCGGCCAGGGTGCAGGAATGGCGCCCTCCCCCAGCACAGCGCGGCCACCCAGCGGTCACGTCCGGAGTGGGCCCCCGGCGCGTTCAT
>NW_007727923.1:108426-113428 GCF_000696425.1 Galeopterus variegatus
CGTCCCCGAGCCGCCGCCAGCCGGAGCTGCGAGCGCTGAAGCCATTCATGATTTTGGTGACGTTATTCCAGGAGGGGGCGAAGGTGGGGCGGGGCCTCTTGGGGCCAAGCCCCGCCCCCGCCCCTATAAATACGGCTTCCCGGGCTCTTTGTGGGGCCGGGAGCTCTGTGGAGGGCGGGAGCTCGGTCTTCTGTGCCGACGCGACGCCGCTGGCAGTGGGGCTGCCTCGGGAAGGCGGACCTGCGAACGCCCGGTGCCCGCACTCGGCCGCCTGCCGCGCCCGTCTGCGCCCGTGTCATCCTCACTCGGGACGCAGTGACCGTTGTTAAATCACAAGGGCGTGGGTCAACCTCCCTTAGGACTTCATGTCTGTATATTTCCCCCTTCACTGGTGAGTATCCTGCGCCCGCGGCGAGCGGCCGTGGCTGCGGGGCTGGTGCGCCTGCTCGTGCCGGTGGCGCGGGCGCCCGGCCCGAGCCCGTGCAGGAGTCAACGTCAAGGTTGCAAAGGTGGGGGTGGGGGGAGGTGGTGCTGAGAGCATCCAGACAAAGGAAGTGAACTCGGAACCCTCACTTAAAGTGATGGCCGGAGGGTGTGAATGTGGTGGTGGCGGTGGGGCAGAGCCAGGGGTCACGCCTGATCCCCCCTAAAGAAGCCCCCTATGCAGAGGGCTGCAGGAGGCGCGCGCCCTGCCTGACGCAGGGGGCTTCTGCTCTCTCCGGGCCCCTCCCCCTTTTCTTTTTGTTTGCATGCAAGTCTCGGCGTCGAGGCCGGCTGCCGCGGGGCTGAGCTGGTGCAGCCCCCGCTTTTGCCGAGCTCACGTAACCCAACTGAAGCCACAAGCAACAGGGCGCACGCTGCACCCTCTCTTCCCTGTCCATAGCCCCTAAAAGCCCCTAAAAGCCTCCTTTGTGGGGGCCGGAGCTGGGGGGAGCCGCCCTCGTGTGCACAGCTGGAAGGGACCCAGGCCGGGCGCGGGACAGCAGACGTTTGCCCCGGGCCGGGATCGGGGCTGGCAGGGATGCGGAGAGAGCCCCCTGTCTGCTGGGACTTGCGTGCCGCGCCGGCTGCTTCTTCCTTCCTGCGCTGGGGTAGAGGGGACCGGGGGGCGGGGGAAGGGGGGAGAAGGGTGCGAGCGCTGGCGGCCCTGGAGCGCGCTCTTTGGTGCGGGCGTGGGGATCCCGGCCCCGAGTCAGGGACAGGCACCCAGCGAGGGGAAAGCGGATTCAAGCCTCGTCGCAGTCCTACCTAGCCCACGAACCGGAAAGTTCATGCTTCTCGCTTCAACTTTCGGGTCCGCGCCACAGCCCCCGAACGAGGGCAGAGCGCCCCTATACCAGGCGAAGAGCCTGGGAGAGCCCTGCGAGCGCTCTTCTGGCCCATTTTTCTGGGGGTCGGCGGCAGCCTTTCCATGACAGGGAGGAGATCGCCTGTGGAGGAACTTGCTCAGAAGCCCAGCATATTCTCTTAGTATCTCTTCCCCCATCCTAGCCTGGCTCTGTTTAGAGAGGGGACTGAGCTCTCAGAACAAAGTGAAAATTCCCTCACCCCTGAAGCTTGTGTACACCTCTCCTTGTGGGCACCCTCGCACTCGTGGTTGTCTGAGCAGTTGGCAGCCTTATGGGTGAGTCTCTGAAGGCTGTTGGAGGCTTTGTGCTTCTGCACACTCAGAATTTGACAAAATGGGTGTTAGGGCCCATCAAGGATATTATCCCCTGAGAAATTGAGGTTTGGGATTATTTTATTCATTAGCACATCATAGGTTGCAATACGTTTTCCCAGACATTAGCCCTTAATGTAACCATGAAATATGCATTATTAGCATCAGAGTAACAGACAGGGCACCTGTAGCTCAGAGAGGTTTAGAACTTGTTCAAGATCACACAGCTCTTGAGATCATACAGCTCTTGAGTGGCAGAGCCTAAAACAGAAAACGCTTTTTGCTTCTGTTTCCAAATCCAATGCCATTTCTACTCTGTGCAGTAACCATAAAATGAAGAGGAGTCTGGTACCCCTATTTCCTTAGACACTGTCCCTAGAAAGCCTGCCTCTCCTTTTTTCTAAAACCCTGTACACAGGCACAATGGTGAAAATATTGGGTGTTCTGTAGTGGGTAACTGGATTTGGCATGTGTATTTGGCATTATGTGTGCAGGGTGCCGTTTGTGCCCAGAGCTTGTGCAAGGATAATGGAACATTTGTATCCTACTTAGAGAGTACAAAGCACTTGCATATCAGCCACTGGTGGGCCAGCTTGGCCCCTCTGGAAATTTCCTTTGCAATCAGAGTCCGGGTATCCTTAAGGCTTTTAATCCAGGGGATGTTTTTCAAGCTGTGAGCTTGCAGCTGCTGTGGCTGGGGCTAGAGAAGGGGGTTGGATGGCAGATGTGAAACTCGCAGAAAAGCTGACCCCTTGGGGCCTTAAGTGGGACATTTTGCCAAAAGGAGCATGAGAGAGACAGAGAAATTTAGAAAGGCAGCATGATTAGACCTTGTTTCTCTGAGGTTGACCTGTTATTGTTATTATGTAATAATAATATGCAGTTCCCCTTTAGAAAATTCATGTGAGAATTATTTTTATTCTTGTTCAGAGAGGTGAAGGGAGACCTGGTTGAATTGGTTTTTATACAGACAGATGGACTCAGCTACCTACTGTTTTGTTTTTTTCTGGTTCTGTCATATAAAAGAAAACCTAGGGTCTCTGCACCAGAGGAACTAGCATATAGGAGAGGAGGGAAGGGGAAGGTTTGCCAGAGGGTTTTGTGGACAATGGGCTTTGTGGCCAGGGCCCTGGTGCTGTGGGCTTGCAGGGCACTTCCTCGGGGTGTGAGCTTGTTTTTCTGCAAGTTCTGTTTTGAACAGCTCTCGTCCTGTCTCCAGACAGTGCCCTGATGTCACAGCGCAGACACACTGAGAACAGAAACGTGAAAGTGCGTGTGTTTGCTGACTTTTGCTCTGGGTTTCTCGGCAGCCCTGACTACCTGAGATCGGCCGAGATGACTGAGGTGATGATGAACACCCCATCCATGGAGGAGATTGGCCTCAATCCCCGAAAGGATGGCCTTTCCTATCAGGTGAGTTAAGTCCGGCATTACTGCTGGCTCTAGAGTCTGGTGGCTTTCTCTGGGGCTGGAGGCAGACTTGGTTTTGTGCCCTAGTGCCACTTGTAGGAGCTGTGTGACTTCGGGAAAGTCCTTTAATGCCAGTGAGCCTCAGTTTCTTCATCTGTAAAGTGGAGCAACAGTAATTCTAACCTCATAGAATTGTGGTGAAGATTCAACATGACGAGAAGATGTGTGTCAGGCATTCAACGTGCCAGGAACACATGAGGGTCCAGCAAACATTAGCCATTGTTATGAATTAGCCACCATGGCTCTGTGGATTCTCTCATTCACAGCAGCAAAGGAGGAAGTAATTTTTCCAGACAGTTCAGACAGACTTTCCCTTCCAGCTGTGCATGGCAGTAGCAGCATCGCCGTGAGGGGCAGCTTATGGAGAGGGATGGAGGGGTATATGGGTGCTGGATAGCTGTGTCCAAAGCTGCTTTCTTCCTCGGCAGCTGCTTCACAGTTAATACTCAAACAGCTTTGAGTGAAGAGATGTTTCCCCAAAAGGGAAGCTATCTCAGGGATGCTATTGGGGGAATCTAGCTTAGAGATGATCTTGTCTGGTAGATCCAAAATGCATAGGACCACAAAAAGGGACCCAGGTGACAGCTTTGGACTCTCAGCCAGTGCTACTTTTGGCTTGCCACGCTGCTGCTTCCCATTACCCCCAGCAGTGACAGAGCACCTTCAGTTCCTAGGCTGTTGAACTGGGGGGAAGGGAGGTGTCTGTTTTTAAGGGAACCCTGTGGGGCTAGGGAAATTGTGCAGGGCGGCTGGCCTGGGGAAGATGAAGGGGGCATGAACTGCATGCCCGCTGCGGGCCAGGCACGGTGCACATGGCACCTGCTCACTCACTACTATAGCTCCGTAGTGAGAAACCTCTCCCTGTTTCACAAATAAGGAAACAGGTTCATCCCGCATCGGTGACATGTGTTTCTCTGACCCTGGAGCCTTGCTCTTCTGATATATCGGATGTCTGCACCTTGGGGTGGTTCTGGCTAGGGTCTAGCCATACCCTGGCTGGTCATTCCTTAGAACTGTGCCAGGGGCATTTATTTGGTAAAGAAAGAAACAAATAGAAAACCAGGGTGGGTGCAGTGGGGGAGGGTGATCAAAAAGAACCAAGATGGAAGCTAAGATTGGGCAATGTAGCTTCAGACACACTTGGGAGGTTCAAGGAGGCCCCTTTGTTTTGTATCAATATAGTCAGGCCCCCTTCTGCTGCTGGAAATAAATATTCCATTAGCTTGAAGGGGCCCTGGGGTCAAGGGGTACCCTTTCCTGGGTTAGTTTCATACCTTCCTCCCCTAGAGTGGGTTTAAGGAAGACCACTGAGGGCCCCACAGCCTGGTGGGAGGTGCAGAAGTTTCCTAGCCCACCAGCTGGGGTGTTTTTGGATACCAGTTTCCAAGCCACTGAGTCAGATTGAATCTCTTTGTGGTTATAGGTGAGGTTTTCTTTCAGTTCTGGGTTTTAGATTTCCATCACAGAACTTTTCCAAACTCAGTCATCAGTACGTCTTGGGTGTGCTTTTTCTATTCTTCTTTTAGATATGTCACAAGAGAAAGGGCAGACCCCATTGGGCAGTTTTCTTAACGCTTTGAGTCCTTCGGGCCATCCTGCTGGATCTGAGGGTGAGGACAGGGGATGGTGGAGGAAGGGGCTGCCCAAGAAAATGGTCCTCAGATCTTCCCCTGTGGTGCGGGACTGGGGCCCAATTCTTATAGTCCCTCAGGAGATCTGTCCCTGCTACCTGGGTGGGGACCACTGCCCAGCTGCAAAATGTCTTACCTAGATCTTCAAAGCACTCTTGTCATGAGGAGAAAGGGGAGAGGTTGTAGTATTTAACCAAGCAATATTTATTGAGCACTTTCTGTGTGCATCCTGCTATGCTAG
>NW_007727923.1:113636-136184 GCF_000696425.1 Galeopterus variegatus
TTGTAGTATTTAACCAAGCAATATTTATTGAGCACTTTCTGTGTGCATCCTGCTATGCTAGGCACTGCACAAAAGGTCCAGGGCTCGTGTGGGAACCAGTACGTACATAAACATCTGGAACACAGGCAGTCTGGTCAGTCGGGTATGGGCAGTAAGAAGCCACAGTCAGTCCAGGTATGGGCCGCAACAATGCAGTCTTACTGATGGGATCTGGGAAGGCTTGGAAGAGGGATCAGACTGGGGCTGGGCTTTGGAAGAAAATGAGAATTTTGAGAGAGCAACTCCATCTCTAATGTAATTTTTCGCACCTTCAGATACCCCTTGACTCACCCCTGTTTATTCCAGATGTGGGGCTCTACAATGAGCAGCTCTGACAATTTCTTATGACGGATGTTCTCTGGGCCCACTCAAAGCTAGTGCCATCATTAAACAGATTCCCACTAGAGCCCTGGGTTGGCTGAGACTGGCACTGGGCCAGAGCCTATCCGCTATGCATGCTCAGGCTTGGCTCAGTGCTGGGGGCGGGGGATCTCGGAGCTCTGTTCTTGGCGTTACTCCTGGGGATAATAATAGTACGTGGCTTTTATCGAGATTTGCTTTTCCAAGGAACTGAGAATGGGAAGGAGACATCAATCCAGACTTGGCAGATGAAATAGAATCTCAGGCTTGTGATTTGACCTTGACACAAAGACATCAAATAAATGGTACATTGGACTTTGTCAGTCATTCCCCCACCTTCCAGACCTACTGAGAATGAAGCTTTCCTGATTTCTCTTTACCAGATGTGATCTTTCTTTCAATGCTTGCGGCATTTTGTGCTTTCCAAAGATGCCCTGCTAGTCTTCAAGGATCCAGGCTCTGCCTTACCTTCTTCTTGCCCAGGTCCTTGCCCAGGGGATGACTTGTCACCATCTTTGTACCTTTCAGCCATCACCCCTCCCCCACCCAAGGTGCCTGCATGCTCAGTGCCTCCACGGAGCAGGTGCTGAGTGGCCTGTGGTTGTTTCAATGAAGTTGAACATCTTGATTCTACAGCTGGCCCCCTCTGCTTCTGCCTTAGTCTCTTTAAAAGCTCATGCCTATCAAGACTTCTGATAGGTGCCCTTTCTATCCCCTGAAAGATTCAGGTAAGTTCTGTCTATTGTTCCTGGCAGTTCGTGTCATTTTATGAACATGAAGATCGACAGAGCCAGTGCCCTGTTTTGTCTTATGATTCACTCGGATTATCCCCTGAAAGATTCAGGTAAGTTCTGTCTATTGTTCCTGGCAGTTCGTGCCATTTTATGAACATGAAGATCGACAGAGCCAGTGCCCTGTTTTGTCTTATGATTCACTCGGAGAATTAGTTCAATATGTGAAATCTGTGTACACACATTCACTTGGCATGAATTATGACACCCCGAGGACTGGGTGAGTAAATGGATTACTAGAAAGTCTGAGTACATTTTGGGCAGGTTGTGGGCGGCAGCCAGCTCACTGAGCTGAGTGGGAGGGTCTCCATGAGGACATTTGTGTCCCTGATGGCTACAGCTCTCTTCCCACCCTGCATCTGTGGGACTGGGATGTCTGCCATCCAGCACCTCCTTCCTTTTCCTAATTTAAGGAACAAGCCGGTGGCTGCCTGGTGGAGCCTGCTCCTTGCTTGGCTCTGGGGACTCTAAGAGTGGGGTGTCTGGGAATGCTTCTCTGCCAGGGTCTCCTTCCACGCTGCACCCAAAGTGGCCTGGATTCTGTATGGGGAGGGGTCCTGGGTGTTCACTGGGGACACCCGTGCTGCTGCAACCCCAGGGGCACTGGGATGCCCACCTTGCTGCACAGCTTCCCCCAGCACAGCACGCTGAGGCCTCGGCAGTTTTTTCACCCTTGCTGAAGTCTAGATGTAGATACAGCTCCTTGGTTTTCATTTAAAACTGTCCCTTCTAAAGCATCTGGACCAAGACCTGATAACTTTGTCCTTCCTTGGGCTCTTTCAGTTCCTCTCTGATCAGCACAGTCCCTTACTGGCTGCCTTTGTGTTCCACCTGCTGTCATTCTTGGTGGCATACCCCTGCCGGTTGACCTCTATCCATCCGTCAGGCGGGCATCCATCAGGCGGGCACCAGGGAAGCAAGGGGCTCACTGTAAACCAGAAGGAGCAATTTCATAGCACACCACAGTGCCCCATGCCCTGTGCATTCCCTTTGATCTACAGAGCTGGGAGCTTCCTGCACGGGGTCCCCTTCATTACACGGTAGGGAAGTGTGACGGCAGCAGGCTGGCCTCTCATGCTCAGCCCAGGATTTGCTCCTGGCAGTGCGAGCCTCAGCTGCACCCCTGCATTGGGGGTCTGATGGCTGGTGGGGCTGAGAGCCAGCCTTTCCCAGGACAGGACCTCTCAGCCCCATCTGTCTCCCAGGCCCAACAGCAGCCGCCTCCTCTCTCTCCCTCCTCAGTCCGCAGCGGCAGCTCCTCAGAGAGCCGGCTCAGTTTCATCACTAAGCTCAGGCAGCGGTTCAGAGAGCCTTTCTCTGCACCCATGTGTCTGCCGAGCTTGTCTCTCCGATGTTCCCGCTTGTGCAGGATGCACGTGGTGCCATACATCAGCCGTAGGTCAGGCTTCCTTCATTCCCGGGGGAAGCCCTTAGAAAGGTTGCTCCCTGCTCAGTGTCCCACCCGTGTCCCCCCCGCACCCCTGCCTGGCTTATCCACCCCATGTGTAGCTCCTCATTCTCCCCTCATTTGTCACCCCCAGTGGTAGTACCCCACTTGTCCTCAAGAGTTTCAGAGGCCCTGCCGAGTGGCCACATGCAAGCCCCGTGATCACCAGGAAGTCATTCTTCACAACATCAGACTCAAAAAGCCTCAGTTGTCCCTGGAGAGACATAAAACTAAGATTCCAAAACACTTGGCAAGAGCCATCCGGCCATGGACATGACCTGTTACTGGAATTGCAGCAAGTTTTCTTTCTCCTCTCCCTACTCCCTCCACCCCACTCTCCTTGGTAAAAATGATACCGATGTGACATAAAGCAGGCAGTGTGGGCCACCTGGTTCAGAAGCACACGGGGTCCATTCCCTGGGTGGTATTAGGCCTGCGTCTGCATGGACTGCGTCTTTGAGTCTCACCCACTTGTTCAGACCGAGTCTACTTTGTAGGAGGATACAGCACCTTCTCTCCCACACTCAAAGCTGTGATACAAATGTCACGTTCATTGTTTTGGAAGGCCCCTGCATTAGGGCCTGCAGAGGGCTGGGATTATTCCCATGGGGACTTTCCCCCTTCCCCCCACGCCCTGGGTCATAATAGCCAGTCTGAAGCCTGGCCAGGGAAAGAGCAAGCCTCCTTAGCTTTCCTAGCCACGTGTTGACACCAGGACCACCCACCTTCCCTCAAGGGACCTGTGTTGGGCCCACCGCCTCCTGTCCAGCAGCCCTGTGTTCATCACTCTGCATAGCCAGAGGCTGTGTCTTGGACTGCTCTTTGTTTCAAATAGTCGCTTAATGAGTACTAAGTGATTGATTGGGCCCTTCCACTCTTCCTTTCCTGCTCTGAGAACTATCTCTTTGCCTCGGCAATCCCATGATGTAGATTTTTATAGGATCAGCAGTTTTCTAAGTTGGCCCAGTCTCCCATGTTGGACAGAAAGGAGGATTGTACTGTGAGAGAAAGGGGTGAGTTTGGGTGGTGAATCTTGTGACTGTAGCCAAGAGCTATTCCTGGGTGTCTAGTGAATGTCCTGAAATGATCTTTCAAGCCCAAGTCCTGAAATAATCCTTGGAGGATATGAAGACAGGCCTTCATTCATACAACACCTAGACTTGCTGTGGTCTAGTAGCCCCTGCGGTGACTCTGCCCGCCTCTCCCCTTGTCACCTTCCCTTGTCCTCAAGCCTGCCCCGGGAAGGATGCATTCTCAGTAAAAACAAGTCCCATGCCTGCTGCTTCTCTCCTCAGCTGGAGAAGGGCCCTGTTATGGCACAGACCCATCTTGAAAAAAGTTTAAATTTGACCAAAGTTTCTTCAAACTGTTGTCAAGCTAGCATTTTGATCTCAAAGGAAGTGTGGGAGCTCCCTCAGCCCCCTCCCCACTGAACTTAATTGCCTTGCACCATCAGTAAATCATTTTAGGTAAACTGTACAGAAGAGGCACCCAAGCATTTAGCTGAAACTGCATCCACTATTTGCTTCTTGGCCAGGAATTTTATTGGAGTCAATGGGAAGAAAGGTTCTGGATCTCTCACATAAAGTGGAATGGGCCTGCGCCAAGAGGGCATTCACAAACTTCAGTCCAGAGGTGGTTGTCTCTAGGCCTGACTTTCTCCTAACTAGTTTTGGTGTTGTTCCCAGACAGAATTTAAAATATATCTTGAACACATTTTCTGCCTTTACTTTGGAGAGCTTAAAGCTCTTGTCCAACCTGGACTTGAGATGCATTCTTGGCTTTCCCGAATTCCTGAACATTTTCTCCAGATACTGCCCTGTATATAATTTTGTAGGTGGCCATTAGCCCAATACACGTGAGAAGCACCGAGATTAGCCACGGATCCCTGTGGACAGAACCAGTGGTGCACGCTGATGCACACATGCACACGTGCACACACAACTGCTGACACCCACACACATTCAACACTGAAAAGGCAGACAGTGGAATGTTCATAGTCATTGTTTTAGATTAGAGTGTTGTAATTATAGGAAATTTTTTCTGTCTGTCTTTATTAGTAATTTCATATTTTCCCTGATAAAGTATGTATTTTATTATTTCTGTGCTTACTTTTCGAAATTTAAAAGTAACATATGCCCATTGTGGATTTTTTTTATTTTTTTACAACTTTTTGTCTAACAATCACCATAACATCACCATGTATAAATCATAACTATTAACATTTTAGCTTCTTTGCCTTCTTTTCCAATGCACTTATATTTTTATGCAGCCAAGATGACACATCATTGTGTTATGCAGTTTTACTTAACAACATCTAGGTCATCAGCATCATGTCTTCATAACTAACATCTTAAAAATGCTCCAAAGCTACCATTTTTAACAACTGCACAATATTCTGTCATAAATTTAAAGTATAATTTATTTCACCATTCTCGAATTGTTGAAATTTTTAGGTCATATATATTTTTCTCTTATAAATAATATGATAATTCATGTATAATTTTATAAATATATGTCTTTGTGCATACTTTATTTACCATTTCACTAGAATAGAGTCTTAAGAATAGAGTCTTAGGAGTAGAATTTCTAAGTCAAAAGGTAAAAGTGTGAGTAAGTGTTTGTGCATGTTATTATTATAAAGGTTATATTTATTCTTTATAGAAATTTAGGAAAATACAGTGAAATAGAAAGAGGAAAAAACGCCCATATTCTTATCACTGAAATATTTTGGTATACTCAAGTATTTTTCTGTGCATTTATATTTAAAAAATAAAATCGAGATAATACCGTGTATGCTGTAATGAATCCTTTTTTCACTTAATATAATATTGTGACTATGTTTTTGTCATTTGGCTCTCTCATTTTGTTATGTACCACTTATTGCTGAATATTTAGGTTGTGGCATATTTTGTTCTTACAGAGAACACTGTTCTGAACACCATTTTATGTAAATCTCAGTACAGGCCTGATTCATTTTCTTGGAATAAATTTCTGAAAGTAGAATTACTGATTCAAAGAGATTCAACATCATTAAGCCTCTTGATTATATATTACCTTAAAAACAGAAAACATAAATAAAATAGTTTAGCAAAATATAAACTCCCAGCATTGAAAGCTCTAGCAAATAAAAGTCTCAGGAGTATAACATCTATAAAGAGGGGAAATAGAAGAGCTTTGTGGATAGTCAGAAAGGTGTATGGTTAAAATGTTTAGGGGATGTCATATATCTTTCTATGTTTTAATTTTTTTTTTGTTTTGAGTATGATCATAGCATTTGCTGATGTTTAAGCAACATTTAGCCAGTGCTGCAAAATAGGTAGTGATCATATTCTTGTCCCACAGTAGGTACAGCGACACAGTCTCTGGATTACAAATGTATACGGGTCAGCGATAATGACATTGGAGCACAGTGTGAACTTGAACAAGACTAGTGAAATCACATTAGCCTGGAGACCCACGAAGGTTAGCCAGATGCATGCTTAGTCCCCTGGACCATCCTGGTTCCCATGGGGTTCCAGGTCTGGCTCATGTCACGCTCACAGTTGAGATATATTGCTTCCCTGGAGTTAATGATGGGTTAGGCACTTAGACGTAAATCTAAACAAAAGGAACTCTTGGGCCAAGCGCCCAAAGGTGTTCTACAACTCTTCAAATCTCCAGGTGCTTTGCAACATGTAAACAGCCCAGGCCAGTGTTCGAGTAGGGTCCACATACTCCCAGTAGCTTACAAAGTTGATTCAAGTGTTACACAGACCACGTTTAAAATGTTCGTGCATTTTTATGGATACTACCTATGGCATGTAATACTAATTTTCTATTTATGTAGTGATAGAGTTTCATTTTAAAGCAAATATGTTTTAAACACATGAGTAAAGAAAAAACATAACATGAGCGTGGATATAAGAGAAATTAAGAAGGGGTTCTATGAGGCTGACAAACACTGGTTCACATGAGTGTGAAATTCCACAGCGGGGTTCTTTTAAAGAACATCACTGTTGTTACCATGAAGGAAATTTTTCTTCAAAAGTTAAATATATGCTCTTAGATGGAAGCATTCTTAAAGGTCAGCTAATACTAAATTATGATTCTTATATTTCCTTAGTCATTTGCCCCCTTTGACATGGTAGTCGAAGCATCAGGATTCTTCCTGGACGTTTTCCTTGGCATTTTAGTATTGGAGATTTGCATGCTAAATTACTTCTTAATGATGCTTCTGAGTATATACTACTTACCATTTTAACAAAGTGTTAAAACAGGAGGCCAGCTGCCCCTGGGGTTCACAAAAACTTTCCGAGGGTCATGCCAGCGGGGAGAGCCTTTGGGAAATCCACTTCCACATCTCGGGCTTCCTTCTCTTGCTTTGCCCAAACTGCATTTCCTGAGGACAGGCTTCACCAGTGTTCTTTTCCCAGCTTCTGTCAAGCTCACCCTTCTCCCTTTTTACAAGAGATGCACCTGTTGCTCACTCTCCCAAATCTTCTAAAGTTCCTTCCTCAGTGTACAGAGACTTCAGGGCATCAAACAAATAAGCCATTCACAACATTACTGCCCAGGAAGCCCCGTAAATCCCACCCAGCCATGACAGTCAGACACAAATTCACTAAAAATTTACCTTTGTGTTTAATAATTATTTATGATATGCTCTTTGATCAGTTATACACTAGCAGAGGCAATAAGCCAATACAGATTTTATTACCATTATTAACAAAGCCTTAAGGTCATGGGACATTTTTTAAAATGTCAGCTTATATATATAAATGCATCTTTGTATTGCAGAGAAGTATGAAAATGACTAAAAACTTTCAAACATAAAAATATATTACATTAAGAAAAAACTATGGATAAATGGAATGGAAATAAAGTTTCACATAGAGAAAGGACTAATGTAAGATTTGGCTTAGGAGCTGTTCATGAGTTTTTAATAGGCGATGGTTCATGTCAAATTGCTGTGTTATTTATCATCCATTGAGCACATTTCAAAGAGTGGTTATGCTTTTTGAGAATTCCGTGGGGTAACGTGCTTCTTCTTGTCTGTGGGTATTTATATTTCCACTCTCTATACATCAATTACCCCACATCTATCTGATTTCCATATTCCAGAATTTTGTTATTAATTCCCCTCATCTGCTCCATCTCTTCTTGCATTCTTCATCCTGGTGGGTTTATGCCTTTTTAGCCCTTTCCTGTCATTTTAGTGAACTTTAAAGAGGAAGTAGAAATAAAGGTGTACATTCAATCCTAAGTAAATAAATAAATAAGAGTGGCATAAAAGTTTTATTTTAAAGTTTTAATATTTATAATAGGAGACACAGATGTTCAGAGTTACTGTAGGGAGTACACAAAACATTTGGAAACCATGGATTTACACACTCCACTTGGAATCAAAGCTATGGCACTATAGCATCTCAGCTTTGAGGATGGTCCAGTCGCCTTGATATGGGACATTCTCTACAGTAACATATGACACCAAGTCATCCCGGTGTTCTCTGAATACTGCCAGTGACACTGAGCTCAGAAGCCCTCAACAGAAGGATTATGGAATAAGAATCTGGATAACTGGTTCCTAACCTGGGCTTTGTTACTGTGTCTGTCATCTCAAGCAACTCTCATCACCTCTTTGGGCCTTGATTTCTTCACCTATAAGTGAGAGAGTTAATCTCTATCATTTGCATTAGAGCATTGAATAGTAAGGTGAAATTCTCCATCCTGATCCTAGATCTGCCCACTGGAGTTAAAAATCTGCTTTTCTTTCCTTATATCAGCCTTTCAGATATTTGAAGGCACCTTTTATGTTCCCCTCGAATCTTTTCCAGTTCTGAAATATGTGTTGTCTTTCAACCTTGACTTACATAGTCATCTTTCTGAGGGTACTTTTTCTCTAGGCCAATGATTCTCAAACTTTTTGGTCCCTTTTACACTCTTAAAAATTATTTAGGACCACCCAAAGAGCTTTTGTGTATGTGGATTATGTCTTTTGATACTTACTAGTTTAGAAATGAAAACAGAATTTTAAAATTTTTTACTTATTAATTCCTTTAGAATAACAGTAAAACCATTACATGTTAATATAAATAACAGTTTTTAATAAAAAATAAATATATGTTCTAAGACATAAAAATTTAGTGAGAAGAAAGGCATTGTTTTACATTGATGCAATTCTGTTTAATATCTAGTTTAATAGAAAAAGGCTAGATTCTTAGATGTGCTTCTCCAGTCAATCTGTTGCAATATGTGTTGGTTGAAGTAAATGGAGAAAATCTGGTCTATGCAGATATGTAGCTAGAAAAGGAAGAAATATTTTCACAGCCTTTTCAGATATTTCTCACCAAAGCTCAAGTGGTAGTTTCTTAAACTTCAAAGGCAGTGTGGTATGTGAAACCTTGTCAATGAACTTCTTGTATTCTTACATTAAAATTCATTAGTCTATCTTGAACTTTGAGTAAACCTTTTATCCATGCTTGGTTTTATAGTGTAATATGCTCATCATTCGAAAAATATAGGCTCATTGAGTTATGCAGATCTCCCAAATGTTGACACATTTCCTTATACGATATCAAAAAAATCACATTAGTTAATATATCCACTAGTCTCCTCAGAATGTCTTCAAATATTAGGAAGCTGTCAAGCTCATGATGGCTGATACAAGTTTTCCAATTCATTGAGTTATGCAGATCTTCCAAATGTTGACACATTTCCTTACACGATATCAAAAAAATCACATTAGTTAATATATCCACTAGTCTCATCAGAATGTCTTCAAATATTAGGAAGCTGTCAAGCTCATGATGGCTGATACAAGTTTTCCAAAATTTTATTTTTTCTGGAAACCTCTATTTTTATATTTGGTGACAAAATACTATCATTTTCCTTGAAGTGACAAGCTCACTTTGTTCATTTTTGAGAAAATGTCTGATACATACCCCAGTTGGAATAATCATAGTTTGTTGGCTAGTCCTTCTTTCATGTAAAAATGGAACTCCATGGAAAAAGTGGCTAGTTGAGCTGGCAACTCAATCAGACGAGTGCTTCTCCTCAAGACAACCATTGTACCTCAGCATGCAGCAGAAATGCTTATGCTGGCTTTCCATTTCACCACATAGACTATTAAAACAACATGTATTTAAGAGTTAATATTTAATAAAAAGTAATGTTTACTGCTTCCTCAAGGATGTTCTTTTTATCTTCTCTTTAATTGTGAGTGTAAAGTGGTGAACAATGCAAGGATGACAAATACAAGTCAGTTTGCTGCCTCCATATTAATTCTTGCTAAGGGCCCAGCAATTTTACCCACTCTTGCTTTTTATACCATTAGTGCAAGTGTCAACACAGCAGAAAAGGCAAATAACATCTTAATATTATTATAAGAATATTTGAACTGCCTCCCCGAAAGTATCTTGAGATTCGAGCTTTGAGAACCACTGCCCCAGACTGAACAAAATATGTCTGATAAGAGGTTAGTAGGACCATCAGCTTCTCTATTAGTGTAGATGGCTTCGATGAAATGAGTGTATCTCTAGGAATATAGCCCTGTGTGCTTCAGTTGTTAGCATCAATGCTGCAGTTGTGACCAACTGAAATCTCCAGGCCTCCTTTACAGGAGCTACTATCAAGCAAGGCGTCTTGTTTGGGGGAAAAAACTTTTTTTTAACTTAAAGAAAGACAGGTAATTAGCTGATGACCTCAATTTGGGGACAAGGCGAGTTGGCCTGGCAGTGTGCTGCAGAAGTGATAGTGACTGAAAGCCAAGCAAAGGCCATGGGCAAAGCTGCAAAGACGTCCTAGAGACTTGAAAGAGTTGGTACAGGGATGGGTTTGGAAGCCACATGGTAGGGGTTAGGAAGGCAACTTCAGACAAGGATGGGAAGGCTGTGGGACCAGGCTAAATAATCAAGATTTTTGTCTCCAAAACAAAGAGTCTCTGGATGTGACTAGTAGGCCTGTCTTCTTTTAAGAGGGCAATGATGATATGCTCAATGGACATGGGTATTTGAAATCATCTATGCCAGATAACTACAGTCTTTTCTTACCACCCCAGAAAACTTTCAGAAAATTCTCTAACATGCCAAAAGCCTCATTAGTTTGCTGGGCCCAGAGTTATCAGTAGCAATTAGTGCTAATTAACTGGAATTTGGAACTCCTGACTTGCAGGATGGGTGTGTGTTTGAGAGATGTTTTTGAAAGATGGTGTTTATCCAAAGGATTTCCTTTTCTTTCAAGTGTCAAGGCTGGAGGCTTAAGCATCTTTGATCCAAAGGAAGGAGGTCCAGCAGTTGTTATAAAGCCCCAAATCTCAGCTCATGTCCCCAAAGGATTAGAGGCACAAGGGAAGGGCAGGATAGGGTGAGGTGGATATTCTATAGCCCAATCCAGGGGAGATTTGAGCGAGGTTAGAGTGTCAAAGTTGGACAGTAAAGCTGAGTGGCCTCCGAGTAGAGACTGGAGAATGTTCTTTCCTCCCTGATCCAGTCGGTAGCCCCCTGCCCCTTTGCTATAATTCTCTCTGTTCTTACTAGCCACATTTCACTTTGAAAACTCAGTAAAATGCAAATGATAAAAACAAGAAGAAGATAAAATAGCACAGCCAAATATTTCAAGGACCATATTTCTTGCCTTCACATATTGTCAGGGGCAAAGTGCAGGGTGCATTTTTCATTTGCACGAGCTGCTGCTCATTCATTCAGCCCTTGGCAGAGCAGGATGCTGGTAGAAATCTGCCCATTGTTATAAACCAGCCCCTCCTAGGAAGGCATAAACAGGCAAGGCCAATCCATTGTTGTTCTCCAGGAAAAATAAGAAATCCAGACTTTGGGAAGCCAGGGGGCAGGGGGTGGCCGGCCCCTGGAGTGGGCCGAGGGAGGAAGGAGGTGCCTGATGGAAAGACCTCTGGCTGCAGGGCCTGACCCTGAAAGACCACAATCAGGACAAGGCAGTGGTTTCTCTTCCAGCTGCCATGCCCTAGGGAAACAGAGGCACTGGGAGAGAAGTGATGATGTCGCAGCCATTTCACCATTGGCCCAAGAGTTGTGATTACAAGCCTAGGAGTGCTTTTCCCCCTCTCTAGTACCAAGCTACAGCTGCTGGCTTTCCAGTGCCTTACTCTCAGTGCTCCTTGGGGATCCCAGCCTTACCTGATAAGAACCAGCATTAGGAATTTAGAGTTTACAGAGCATGTGCACACATACCTGTATTCATTTCTCTCCAAAGCCCTGTAAGATCAGAATTAACATTAATCCAAATTTATAGACAAGGAGAAGAGCGGTCTGGCACTGTGCTGCTTTTCACACGCAGCAGCAGCATCGTGTTGACTTCCAACAAGCCTGTAATGTGCAGATGACTTCCTCATTTTACTGAGGAGGCAGCTGAGGCTCACAGAAGCTAAAATGACCAAGGTCACAGAGATAATAAGAGACAGGGGAAAGGTAAAAGCCCAGTCTTTCAGACTCCTGCCTGTGGCAGTGGCGATTTTCCATAGCAGGTTGGGGTTGCCTATTTTCCTCTCTGCAACTAGGGAGGGTAGAAGCTTACTGTATGGTTCTGTACACAGTGCCTTGGGGACTTGGCCTGGTTATTTATCTCAGTCCTCTGCCCTCCCTCCTCTTTCCTCTGTTCCACCCCAGCAAAGAGGAGTGGGATGTGCAAGCTCCTGAGGTCTCAGCTTACAGATCTGGTAATTAGCTCTTTGTGTCCAGTTAACCACCTTTCATTTCGCCTGCCTGCGGGTATCCACTTTCCCTATTAGCATCTCTCAGCTCTTTGCCAAACCCTCCGCCCTCCATGTGGCCAGCTCAGGTTGTCTCTCAGAGGTGATGGCTGAGAGACACGCACACACAAGGGAGGGAGGCTCCGACCAGAATGGCTCACATTTTCCATCCCAGGTGCCAGGCATCTCTCTCCTGTCCCCACCCCAAGGCACCTAAGTTTAGGTCACCTGGCTTAGAGGCAGACAGTTGATAGCTAGGCCCCCAAATTTGAGGCCTTTAGAGCCATGGTGTTGCCTTTCATGTCCCCTTGATGGGTGAAATGGGAGCTGGCTCATTGCCAACTTTTACACCTAAGAAAAAGCCTGCTGACTAATCCCACATCTCCAGAGGCACACCCTCAACCCCAGAATTCTCTGCACTGAGGCTGCCTGTATTGGTCAGTCAACAAACAACCCGAGTTTTCCTGGACAGTCCTGCTTTCCTGTACTCATGCTTAATCATCTGTCCCCTGTGGCAACCACTAGCCTCATATAACTACTTAAACTTATGTTTATTTTTATTTACTTATATCCTACATAAGTTTATATTAATACAAATTAAATAAAATTTAAAATTTTAGCCACATTTTAAGTGCTCAATAGCCACATGTGGCTACTGGCTACTGTATTGTACAGCACAGATAGAGAACATTTTCATTATTGCAAACACTCTATTGGACAGCACTGATCTGTACAGCCGGCAATTCCAATATATTGGCATCCAAACTACATCTCATAGACTGTGTTTTCTTCCTCGAAGGTCCTAAAGCTCCCTCTACCATTCAAGTGAATCCATTTGAGTTCTCAAAATGTTCAGAGGCTGTTGGGATTGGAGGCCACCTGGCAAAGGGTGCCTCTGAAGAAGTGTTCCTGGTAAAACTCAGCATCAGCAAGGTTGAACATCTGATATTCCTACATAGTAGGTCATGCAGGACCCGGGATGTTCTTGGTGTGTGTGACCATCAAGATGTTGTTCCATCTGCAAAGGAGGGGGCTTGGTGTCCACTAGTTTCAACCAAGCCATCAGCCTTGGCAGCCCAGGTGATAGCTGGATGTGGAGTCCAGTGTCAGCAGAAGGAGGAAGGTATAGGGCCCAGATGGAGAATCCCTGATGGGGATGGATGCTTCTAGACCTGCCCTGCCCTGTGGTGGGGGTGGGGAATACCTCTTGGAGTCTCCCATCTTTCTTTCTTACCTTTGGAAGATGAGCTTTGGCTGCAGAGGGAAGAGAAAAGGGTTTTTTTTGTTTTTTTTTTTTTGCCTTTCTGTAGTCCAGAGAGAAGGAGCACTTTGGGCTAAGAGGTTTAACTAGAAGCAGTTTCTTTTTGGAACAGGCCTGCCAGTTGCTGCAGGCAAACGGCACACCGGGCTGGCCGGCTGCCTCAACCCTACCTGTCATGTGCTTGGCAGGTCTGACTCGAGTCCTTTTTTTCCGCTCCCTTCCCCACCCCACCAAATTGCAGTTGCAACCTCTCATTTTTCTGCTGCCTAGATGATTAAAAAGCATGACTTAGTGGAAAAATGTTGACCTCCTTGGGGTCAGCCTCTTGAACAGCTGTCAGAGATAAGACTGTGCTGGCAAAATACTCAGCAACACTTTGCAAGGCTTTCTTTCTCTTTGTGAGGAAACCAGAAGCTGTTTGGTTCTGGATGCTTTTTGTTTTTGGAGAGAGCTACAATCTTCAGAAGCGCAAATTGGTATAATCTGTTAATAAAATAAAACCTCTGATGAAAAGTTTAGATTATTATAGTGATTTTTAAAAATACGATTAATAGGCTTTGTAAAAAAAAAAAAAAATTAATGGGTGCCTGCTTTGAGCAATTCAGGGAGCAAAGTTCTCTGGCAACTAAGCAGTATCAGAAGTTCAATGCTCAGATTTCCCCCAAGGACTTTAAAGACTTAATTGTGCAGCTCTTGGTATGAATGACATTGCTCAGAGTTATTTTAATTACTGTGTTAGTATCACTGCCTCTTGCTTGGAGATTGGATACTTACTGGCCAGTTGAAATTGCTCCAAAGAGGACACTGCAATCTGAATTTAGCTTATGTCCTTGAAGTATTTTATCATCTTTGAATTTGCCAAGAACATGTACCCACCTGGTGAGACAAGAAGGTCATGTCACTTCTCAAAATGAGAAACTGAGGCACAGGAGGGTGTGAGGATTTGACTGGAGTCATAAAATTGATGTCAAGGACATAGTAAGAATCTGTTGTCAAATGAACCAATATGTTGTCAAATGAACACTTCATGTGAAGTCCTACAGGTCTGGGTTTGGGTCCCAGTTCAGCCACTTACTAGGTATGTGGCTTTGGGCAAGTCACACGCCCTCTCTGTGCTTCAGTTTCCTCATCTAATAAAACAGGGATTACACCACTACATACTTCATAGGACTAGAGTGAAGACTGAGATTCTGCTTGGCAAAAATTTCATCTGTCCTTGTCATCATTATTTTAACCTTTTTCCCCTTGTTGTAGGAAAAGACTATTCCCAGCTTGAAATGAAATCCTATGCTTCCCACCCTTATTGCCCTGTCCTCCTTCTGCTGGCTTTGCCCTGCTTCTTGTCTTTTTCACTCTTTCCTGGCTTGCATGACCATAACCAGACTCAGGTTTTCACCTCTCCCAGCCACAGGCTGAGGGCCAAGTCCCAGGCAGGCACAGCCCCGGGCTTGTGAGGTCCAAGGGTGCAGGCAGCAGCCAGGGTCTATACGGAGCCAGGTATCCACCCCTTGATATCCCACAGCTCTGTCTCAGGTCCTGAAGGTTGAGAGCAAGGATCTGGACTAGAAAGCCCATCTTTCAGACCTGGCTGTCCAGAGGATCATCCTGGTGCCTGAACTGATGCCTTCAGTCTGGGCAGTCGAGGCCCAGGCTCCTGCTCACCCTCGTGGGCAGTTTTCCATCTGTGCAGAGGGAATGTTGCCCTGTGGCATCCTGCTTCAGTTTTCAAATGTCTCTGCTGCTGAAAACAGCAGATCTAGGGTCAGATCCTGGCTCTGCCATGTGACCCTCAGAGTCCCAGGTCTTACTCTCCTAAAGGTCCTTACTCTCCCAGGTCCTTGCTCTTCTGGGGTCGGCCTCCCATGCCGCCTTTGACCCACACTGGCCAAGCCCCTCCTCTGCCTCGTTTTTCTCCTGCCTGCCACTATGATGCTTTTTATGAGCCTTGTTAAGTCTTTAATGATGCTTGGTTGTGCAGCTGGCTTAAGGCTTAATCCCCAGCAATAGGCCTTTATTGGATAAATGGTTAATAATCACTCATCTGCAGGGATTGGGAGGCTTCGTTGAGGTCCTTGATTCCCGAAAGGCCCATGTGGCCTGTGACGTGACCAGAGTGTGACTTGGCTGGGGCAGCGCTGCTTGGGGTTTGGGGTGCATTGAAACCTTGGAGCACCATGGAAGTTAGGAAGGCCTGAGTTCACAGGAGAGCATTTCCTCTCCCTCCCGGGGATGGAGGACACCTGTCTGCTGCTGTGGGCCTGTCTCCATCTGGGCAAGGAGCAGGCAGCTCCTGGGATCCCTTCAAATATATGCCTCCACCAGCTGCACGTTTTGCTTTCCTTTTTTTTTTGCCATGAACAAACTGTGTAACCTTGAGTGAGTTCCCTGCCCACTCTGGGCCTGGGTTTCCTCATCTATCAAATGGACAGGTGGGAAGACGACATGGCCTTGAAGATGCCTGGTATCTGTGATTTTGTGAGCCCCAGTGTCCCAGACAGAGGCTCCTCTCTCTGGTTCTCAGGTGTGTCACCAAGTGCTGTGAATGGCAAGGGGCCAGCAGCCCAGCCGATTAAGTACTTAAGCTGCTGGGCAAAGAATTGGGTCAGCTGTAGTCACAGGGCAGTGTGGGCAAAGGGAATCCACAGAGCCAGCCTTGGCCCTTGATTTTATAGTCTGGTTTGGGGTTTCTGCCACCTCTGGGCAGGACACACAGTAGGAGTTAAAGAATGAAGCCTTGTTGATGAGACTCTAGAAAGAGAATTAGACTGTGATATAGAGCTGGCAAGAAGCCAAGAGTAGCTCACAGGTGACAAAAGAAGGAGCCTTGGATTTCGTTCCCAGCTTGCCGTGACTGAGGCCATGCATTCAATCTGGATTTGGCTTTGACTTTGCAGTTGCCAGGGGATCAGAACCCATCTACTTTAGGGGCAGGGTGATTGGGGCCTGAGTGTGGGAGTCAGAGACAGACCTGGGTTTGAATCTCATTCCACTCTCACTAATTCCCAGGCTGTGTGGTCTTGGACAACCTACTTCCCCAGGCCTGAGATTCTTTAAAACAACATTAGCAACACCTATTTTTCAGCGTGACTGTGTTGGTTTGAAATTATATATGTAGGGCCGGCCCAGTGGCACACTGCTACAGTGCGCCGCTTGGGAGCGCGGTGGCGCTCCCGCCAAGGGTTCAGATCCCACATACAGACCGGTTCCCACTCACTGGCTGAGTGAGGTGCGGGTGCAGTACTGAGGGTTGCGATCCCGTTGCCGGTCCCGGTCCGGTATGGGCGCGACACTGAGGGTTGCGATCCGTTGCCGGACACGAAAAAAGACAAAAAAAAGAAAAAGAAAAAAAGAAATTATATATGTAAAGCACGTGGTAGCCTGTTCATCCTAGGTGCCAATAAACATCCTGGGAAGAACTTAATGTTATGGTACCTGTTGTATCCTTTAAACTGCTGGCGTTAAATGCTTGCTGCAGAGAGAGACATGACTTACTGTGGGTGGCATGATTTTGAATTCTTTTATCTGAAAATAAAATAAAATAGAGTACAAACAGCATTCCACCAAACTTTTAGACTCAGTGGCACTGCCCCAAAACTTTCAGCTTTAGGATTAGAATCAAAGTCTGGCTGAAGGACAGAGTCCTGTGTGGCCCCAGAATTTATTCCCCAGGTCCCTGCTGTATGCCTCCTGCAATCCCAAGGGAATAGCACAGTCCCTGGCATACGGCAGGTGCTGTGTATGCCATGTGGATGTGAAGAGAAGGAACTGAGTTTCTCTTTTCAAATATGTACATGACCGGCTTCCTGCTCTGCTTTTATTTCAGATCTTCCCCGACCCATCCGACTTTGACCGCTGCTGCAAACTGAAGGACCGCCTGCCCTCCATAGTGGTGGAACCCACAGAGGGGGAGGTGGAGAGTGGGGAGCTCCGGTGGCCCCCCGAGGAATTCTTGGTCCAGGAGGATGAGCAAGACAACTGCGAAGAGACGGTGAAAGAAGACAAGGAGCAGTAGAGTCCTGTGGACTCCCACGGGGTCGTGCCCGCCAGCCTCTGCACCTGAACTGTGTTTTTCCCATCGCCATGGAAGAAGAGAGGGAGCCACAATAGTTCTGCAAATGTCAAGCAAGGCTTCTGTTTTGCACCTGCAAATCACCGAGTTGGTTTTCTTTTCTTTTCTTGTCTTTTTTTTGAGATTTCTCAAGCAGTGGAGCCCTCTGCGACCATTTGCAAGGCCTTCTGAGAAAGGAAGCGGCTTAGAGCCAGAGAGGGGGGTGGGGGAAGCGGGTGCTGTTTTTGAGATCATTATCTGAACTCAAGCAGCAAGAGGCAGCGGTGGGATTCCAGTGGGCTCTGGGGGGTGGGGGGATGGGGGGTGTGCAAAGCAAGCAAGGAACATTTTGGGTAAGAAAACAAACACTAGGCAAAAGAGATAATGCATGTTTTTAAGAAAACATCGAGCAGAGAGCTGCAGCCAGGAAGTACTCTGCAAACATTGGCTCTGGCTGCTGGGGCATCAGAAAACCGAGTCTTCATCTCTCTCTGGTTTCACCCACTACCGCCCCTTGCTTTTAGTTCAGGCCTGTTGGTCTGTGACAGCAGGAGGGTAAAGGAGAGCAGGAGAACCTGGCTGCTTGCGTAGCCAGCTGGAGGTGATGTGCAGGAAGGGTCCCCGTCCTTCTCCAAGGACTCTGCTCCCAACTGTGGGAGGCTCACACAGCTGAGGGAATCTGGAGGTTTTTAAGAGGCAGCGCTTTTGAGCTTTTCTCTCCTGATTTATTCTTTTTGCCTCTCAGCACTGTGGGGAGTTAGCAAGAGCACTTCCTGCCCATAGTGGAGGCCCTGCAGGGACACTTGGGCACAAAGGTCCCTCCCTCCACTGCTGCCCTCACAGGACTGGCTCTCAGAGTCAGAGCAGAGGCACAAGTGGGCAGGCTCTTCCTTCTCATCACCACCACCCTCCCGGACCCTGGCCATAGCAGTGGGCACATGGGTCCCTGGCTTTGCTGCAGAGTCCAGGCAGCCTGACCCACTACAGTACCCGCTCTCATGTGGATGTTTGGCCAGTTTTTCTTGTGGGAGCTGAGTGGAGAGCAGAGGCACTTTTTCTGCTTCTTTTTGGGGAAGATTTTATGCAGGTCCTAAGAGCTGTCACAGCCTGGGAATTACTGCACAGGGGTGCCAAGGTGCTCATGTAGCAGTCTTGGGATCAAGTTTGAAACTAAAAGGTGTCATGAGATACCTGGCTTCTCCCCCTGTTGTTCCTGGATGAGGGTGGGAGGAAGGCGGGGTGAGGGAAGCACTGATGTCCCTGCTGAATTGTGGTCTGCATCCCTCCCACCCCCACCTATTTCCTGCAAGGGCACCAGTTGCATGAGAAAGTTAGCCTTTGCACTTAGAGCTTTCTAGCATAGTTAGGAACCATCTGGAGCTGCATGTTGCAGGACAAATTCTTTGAGCCATCTCTATCTCAGAGCAGGACTGTGTGGCCAAGAGGTGGACTTAGAGCCTGCCTTGGGCTGAACTTGGCCAATCAAGGCACTCACCATGTTCCCCCACGTCTCCGGTCAGTCTGGGTTGACCCCGGTTTTGGACTTGTGTGTATAGCTGAATTTAATACCTCAAGGTCACTGTGTTTCTGGGGGACATTGGGACAGGAGGACAAGGGTATGCTGTTGATAAGGCAGTCAGCAGGATTTAGTGTGGGGAAGCCAAAGCTCACCCTCACCCCCTGCTTCCTTTCTCTGTGGTCTGCCTGTGTTACACACACCGATGGCAATAACTTCTTCCAGCTCCTCGCAGGAGAGAGGCCTCCCACCTGCGATGCGAGGGGTTCTCTTTCCTGCTCCCCCATTTGCTCTGTTGGCTGCGGAGAGTCGCTCATTGTCATCCGCTCGCAGCGTTTCTCATCCCTTGCCTCCCTTTGTGGATGGATGGGGATCTTGCCTTTTCAATTCCTGTGTTTTGGTGTCTCCCTCTCATCTGCTACCCTGGAACATCTGTCCTGGTCTTGCCATGTGATGGGAATGTGCTTGTAAACTGCGTAACAAATCTACTTTGTGTATATGTGTTTGTGGGGTTGGTTTATTATTTTTGCCGGTCACTAGACCACTTTGTACGACCGTGTGCAGTCTCAGCAGGCGAGGGGCTGACAGCTAAGGTCAGGACCCTCAGTGGTTGAGTCTCTGGAGGGAGACCCAGCTGCTCCTGGACAAGTGGCTGAGCTCCTGTCTGGCCTCTTTTTTTTTGTTTTGTTTTTTAAGTAATTTGTGTGTATTTCTAACTGATCGTATTGAAAAAAATTCTAGTATTTCAGTAAAAATGCCTGTTGTGAGATGAACCTCCTGTAACTTCTATCTGTTCTTTTTTGAGGCTCAGGGAGAAACTAGCATTTTTTTTTTCCAAACTACTTTTTGTCACTGTGACAGTTGTAAATAAAGTTTGAAAATGCTTTCCACTCTGGTCTGGTTTCCTTCTTTCTTCCTGCTCCATTGGAATGGAGTGAGCTCAGGAGAAAGGTGAACTCTTGCAGGAGGCTGAGTTGGGAGAAGTCCCAAGTCCTCACGTTTCTCACGTGCTTCCTTCCTGAGTGAGCCCATCCATGGCTTTTTATACCCACCTGGATGAAAGCATGCTTTTTCTTCTTCTGCAGCAGTTGTTCTCAATTCCGTATGCCCATTAGAATCACCTAGAGAGCTTTAAAAACAAGTACAGGGGCCTTACCCCAAGAAACTCGGATTTCAATGGTCTGGGGTAGAGTCCAAGCATTAGTAGTTTCTAGAATCACCTGGGGAGATTTGAACCCACAGTCAAAGTTTGAACTACCTTTCTATGGGAAAAGAAGCCTAAGATATATTGTTAAGGTCATTCACAAAGGCTGGGCGGGGGTGGGGTGGTGTTGGCAAATAGGTAGGTATAGGGAGCTCAAGTAGCCATTCCAGCCATTTACTGAGTGCACACTGCTTGTCAGACACTGAAAACAGGTTGGGAAACAAAACAGCAGTGGTCCTGTCTCTCATGGCACCACTTTAGTGTAAAGTTAAATGACAAATACAGTGACTGCAAGGCAGGAAGGAACTGGGATGCTCTGAGACTGAACATCAGTTGAGAGTGTCAGGAAAAGCTTGGGAAGAAGTGAGAAGGAGGACTTAGCCAGGGAATAAGTGGTGGGGAGAAGAGGGGCGTGGGGAGAGCAGCTTGGAATGAACCTGACAGGTGGGGGTGGGAGGGGAAGTTGGATGATCTGAGCTGCTTAGGCCTGGGCAAGGAGTTTGGATGTTATTCAAAGTGCAAGGTCAAGCATTGTAAGATTTATATTTTTGCACAATCTGGCTCAAAGGAGATGGGATTGGAGGGGGCACAATGAGAATCTTGGAAACCAGGAAGGAGGCTTTGTGGAGGTCAGAGAGAAGGTAGTGCTTTGGAGAAGGAATTTTTGGATGTTTTTCTAACCCAGAACTGGATATTTTTGGCTTCACCCAGCCCTCATCTGGGCTTCTGACCATGGTAAGTACATATTATCCAGTGATCTTTCTGAGGGTGTCCTCCAATATTAATAGAATATCAATCCACTTTAACATTAGCCTTAGTGAAACCTCTAGACCTCTGGATCTGCTGCCGTGAGGATAACTTGTAGGACTTGATCATCCTCATATTGGACTGTCCCTCTATTTCCCTCCAACAGCCTGAGGATGGAGCTCATTAGAATGCAGCCTCCTTGAACACAGGCATGCAGAAAACTCTTTATTTGCAGATGATATCATCTATGTAGAAAATCCTATGATATCTACAAAAAAAAAATGCTACTAGAACAAATATGTGAATTTAACATGGTTGCAGGATCTAAGTTCAATATACAAAAATTAACTGTAATTCTATATACTAATAATCAACGATAGAAAATTGAAATTTAAAATACCATTGACATTAGCATCAAAAAATATATACTACTTAGGGATAAATCTGACAAAAAATCATACAAAACCTGTTCAACAAAAACTACAAAACAACTGAGAGAAATTAAAGAAGACCTACATAAATGAGAGATACACCATGTTCATGGATCTGAAGACTTCATGTTACTAAGATGTCAGTTCCCTCTGAATTGATTTGTAGACACAACACAATCAAAGTTGCAGCAATCTTTTTTGGATAAATTGATGATCTCATTCTGAAATTCAGATGGAAATGCAAAGGACCTAGAATAGCCAAAGCAAATCTGAAAAAGGAAAAGTTGGAGGACTTGCAATTCTTAATTTCAAAACTTATTGCAAAGCTACAGTAATCAAAACAGTGTCATACTGACATCATGATAGTCAAATAGATCAATGGAACAGAGAGTCCAGAAATAGACCCAAAAATGTATGCTCAGCTGATTATTTTACAAAGGTTCTAAGGCAACTCATGAAGAAAGGATAGTCTTTCCAACAAATGGCACTGGCACAACTGAAATGACACTGGAACTCCTGGGGATGAAAACATGAGTCTTTGCTTCTGCCCCCTGCTGTCTTCATGTGACTTTCTAAACAGAACAATTATTTGTTTGGAAAAAAGTTCCTTCATCCCTTTTGAAGTTGGCCAATCACTTCCATACTGTCCCACTTCACTCTAAGTCACCTCATCTCTCTCTGAAAGAGACTGGTGAACTTTGCTGTGTTATTTAGGCCAACTTGCATTCAAGTCCTGCTCAGCCCCTCCATATGTGCTTCGGGCCACTGATTTAATGTCTAGGATCCACAATGCTCTTGTTTGTGAAATGGGGATAAGAGTAGCATCTCCTGCATAGGGGTGTGAAGATTGGGCATGCAGTGGGGGCTTCACAACTCAGAATTTTTATCTCTTCTTGAAGATCTAGTGGCTAAGGAACTAGCCCCTGCTTCCTCTCCCCTTCTTTTTGCTCTGTGTCATTTGTACACACCAACATTCAAAGGTAGCTTCAAGGTAAAGACAC
>NW_007727923.1:136820-152319 GCF_000696425.1 Galeopterus variegatus
TTTTGTGCTGGCACCGGGACCGCACCCCGCGTTGTGGCGCCCGCAACTCGCTCAGCCAGTGAGCGGGAACCAGTCTGTATGTGGGATCCGAACCCTCGGCGGGAGCGCCACCACACTCACGGCGCACTGTAGCAGTGCACCACTGGGCCGGCCCCCTTCATCCTTTTTGAAGTTGGCCAATCACTTCCATACTGTCCCACTTCACTCTAAGTCACCTCATCTCTCTCTGAAGGAGACTGGTGAACTTTGCTGTGTTATTTAGGCCAACTTGCATTCAAGTCCTGCTCAGCCCCTCCATATGTGCTTCGGGCCACTGATTTAATGTCTAGGATCCACAATGCTCTTGTTTGTAAAATGGGGATAAGAGTAGCATCTCCTGCATAGGGGTGTGAAGATTGGGCATGCAGTGGAGGCTTCACAGCTCAGAATTTTTATCTCTTCTTGAAGATCTAGTGGCTAAGGAACTAGCCCCTGCTTCCTCTCCCCTGCTTTTTGCTCTGTGTCATTTGTACACACCAACATTCAAAGGTAGCTTCAAGGTAAAGACACNCTTTTTGCTCTGTGTCATTTGTACACACCAACATTCAAAGGTAGCTTCAAGGTAAAGACACTCCTATCCCCCCAAATGCAACTCCCTTCATCTAACCTCTTTTGTTCATGACCCTGAGAGGGGAAAGGCAAGGAGAAGGAAGGAAATGTAATGCCTTCTGCTCACCAATGTTGGAGGGGGAAGAGGGAGATGTCTCATCGAGGTGTGTATACAGCTCTTCCTGGCTTCTTTTTAAAGAGGCAATCCTTGGACTGAGACCTGTTTGAAGTGATGGTTGAGCTTTGTGTGGCTTTGTGAAAAGAGTACAGGTGGAGGAGACAGCAAATGCAAAGACCCTGAGGTAGAAATTGGCTCAGCCTTTTTGAGGAATGTCTGTGAAACTAGCCAGAGTAGAGAAAAAGAGAAATAGCTGAAACCAGATACCACAAGGCAGTGCCCTGGGGGGTTCTAGTGAGGATGAGTGGGAAGCCCTTGCCAATTGTGAGAAGCCCTTAGGGAAGAAAGCAGGCACATCAGGCATCCCAGCCCCTGGAAATCCAGTCAGCCCATCCAAAGTTGTCTGACTCATGGCATATGGCAGTCAGTATTGATGGACCTGAGGCACTGTCATATCCTGAAGGGGCTTCTGAATCATCAAAGGAGACTTAAATTAGGTAGAATTTAGTTTATACATCAGTCTTCAAATTACTGAAAGGTGATTGTGGCTAAGAGCCTGGGTTCTGAGATCAGACTCCTGGGTCTGTAGCTAGCCCTGGCTCTTACCAGCTGTGTGACCTTAGACAAGTTACTTTTCTTCTCCATGCATTTCCTCATCTGTAAAATGGATACCTACCTCATAGGGTTGTGGTAAAGTTTAAATGTGTTATTACAAGTAACATGCTTAAAACTGTACCAAGCACATAGTAAATGCTCAAGAAATGTTAGCCATTGTGGCAGCCAGAATAATGTCTCCCAACCCCAAAGATGTCCACATCCTAATCTCGGGAAGCCATAGGTATGCTATGTTACACAGCAAGGGAGAGTCAAGATTGCAGATGGAATTAAGTTTGCCAGTCAGCTGACCTTGGCTTGGGAACATCTTGAATTATCTGATTGAGTCCAATCTAATCACAAGGATCCTTGTAATGAAAGATGGAGGCAGAAGAGTGAGTGTAGGAGCCAAGAAGAGATTTGAAGATGAAATGCTGTTGGCTTTCAAGATGAAGGAAGAGGGTACTAGCCAAGGAATGCAGGCACCTCTATAAGCTGGAAAAGACAAAGAAAGGATTCTTCCTAGAGCCTCCAGAAGGAAGGCAGCCTTGTCAACACCTTGATTGTAGCCTATTGACACCCATTGTGGACTTGTGACCTCCAGAATTGTAAGATAATAAATTCGCTTTGTTTTAAGGCACTAAGTTTGTGGTAAGCCACAATAGGGAACGAATACAGTGATGATTACCGTAACTATGGCAATGATGATAATACAGACTTTTCCTACGTATCATCAGGAGCCGAATGGCAATGGATGGGAGGGAGTTGCAGGCAGGCTGAGGCCACTTTCCACAGCTTCCTAAGGCTCCACGTCTTCTCTGGGTGTCCACCAGGCAGAGGTATCTGTCAAACAGAGGGGGCATGATAATACAGACTTTTCCTACGTATCATCAGGAGCAGAATGGCAATGGATGGGAGGGAGTTGCAGGCAGGCTGAGGCCACTTTCCACAGCTTCGTAAGGCTCCACGTCTTCTCTGGGTGTCCACCAGGCAGAGGTATCTGTCAAACAGAGGGGGCACCACTGCCCTGGGACTGGATAAATTTGAGACTATAAAGCCCTTAGTCTAGAGTTTTGATTCATGTGTGATATGTTCATCAGCATAGTCTTCGAATCAGAATATTCATCACACTGCTCCCTTCTCTCTGTTCACCTGTATAAAAGGTCCTACCTGGAAATGCAACTCATTAGAGGTGGTTTCTTTGCCATTCTCAGCCAGAAAAGTGTGAATTCCCTCTTTATTATTGGCTGCCGTTTCCAGAGCATGGGTTTACCCCCATTTCTTCTAATTCTTACCACACTTCTGCAAAGTGTGGGTTTTCATGTATGTAATGTTTTTGTTTTTGCACAAACAGCATTTAGCAGTGATAGAAATTATAAAAGATGGTGGAATTTGGGGACTTCATCTTTCAAATCTCATCACAATAGCAAATCAGTTGTTTGCATTTTGGTTTCCTTCCAGTCATTGTTCCTCATACTAACCAGAATGTACTCAATGAATATAATCTTTTCCCATCAAGTGGGCATTTTTAATGTTACTTTATAGATGAGGAAGCTGAGGTCAGAGGGTTTCAACATGTACTAACTTTGGAAATAGAACAGAATCAGAATCAGTAGAGTGCTGGTAAATGTATAACAGCTGTCTCTCTGAGAAAAAAAAAAAAGGCCCTGATTTGTAGCATTCACCAGTTTCTGTGGGGTAAATGCTCACACCATGGCTGATTTCGTGAAACTGAAATAAAATGGGAGCCAGCACGAGCCTGCTCCAGCACACCTTTAGAGTCCTTGATCCTCCACGTCTAAGCTATAGGAACGTGGACTCTGTCTGAGCCTCAGCTTCCTTTTCTGTAAAATGAGTGTAACTCAAAAACCAGGACAGTGCCTAGTTCGGAGGGCCTTTATAAACTCTAGTGCCCTTTCTTCATCTGGAAAAGAGAAATAGCTCCAGAAAGCTATCTGGCACAGTATTTTTCAAACTGAATCATGACTCATTATTGAGTTGTAAAATCAATTTTTTTGTGGGTTGCAACCAAAATTAAAAAAAAAAAAAGACCAGAATAAAAAAAAGACTAGAAAAAATCAGAGTGCAGCAGATATAGGAAGAGTAAATATTATTCCTTGAAAACTCTGTTTAATCCCTACATACAGATGAGTATGTACTGTGTCATGAAAAAAAATATTTTTTTTGCTGTGGGTCACAGTTGAAACAATTTGAGAGCCACCGACCTGGTGAATCTGGCTTTCTAGAAAGCAGTACTTTTACTTAGTAGAGTTGTAGCATGGGAGAGAGGCAACTATATAAAGTGACTTGATAATCTTGTCTGCAGAGGAAATGGGGCTGGGGCAGCCAAGGGTGGCCAGTGCGTAGGGGACAAGCCTGAGAAGGCCACTATGCCCTTGATCTCCTCCAAGCCCAGGGCTAGGCTCCAGGCAGTTCCTGGGTTACCACCTGAGCCCTGGAGGAGGGAGGGCACTGAGTGAGGAAGGAAAGAAAGCTGCACAAAAGACCCTCGCGGCCTGCTTGCTACAGCTACCAGATAATGATAGTCCATCACACAAAAATAACCCACGGGGTCCCAGCCCTGCCGTGAAGGGACAAGGGATGTTGTCTAGAGGGCTGCATTATCACTGGACTAGGGCTGAGGTCATGCTGCTTGGCTCCCTGCTGTGCCTTGATTTCCTGATTGCTAATTGGAGGGCAGCTTTCCTGCTCAAGGTCATTTGGGCTGGTGCCAGGAGCGGGGCCACTTGCCCACAGGATCTCTGCTCCCTTCCTCTCTTGCTCATCAAAAATCACTCATGGTTAGGGGGCCGGCCCGGTGGCGCACTGCTACAATGCGCTGCTTGGGAGCGCGGCGTCACTCCCGCCGAGGGTTCGGATCCCACATACAGACCGGCCGCTCACTGGCTGAGCGAGGTGCGGGTGCAACACCGAGGGTTGCGATCCCATTGCCGGTCCCGGTCCGGTACGGGCGCGACACTGAGGGTTGCGATCCGTTGCCGGTCACAAAAAAAGACAAAAAGGAAAAAAAAAAAAATCACTCATGGTTAGACCATAAGTTCTGAATGGACCCCTGTACCCAGGCGGAATCTCAAAAGAGAGCCCCAGCAGTTCTTACCCAAAGGATTGTCTCATGCACACAGGGGTGTTCAGGAACCATGAGGGCGTGAGACCTTCCCAGCAGTCCTCGAAGGCTCTCCTTTGGCTGTGGCAGGCTCTGACCTCTGACCCAATGCTGACCCAAAGGCACCTCCTGCTGTTCCCCAAAGGCCTCTCTCCACACTGAAGAGACAGGCTCCCTGTTCCCCCAGTACCTGAGCTCTGCCAGCTGGCCTGTCCTCTCACACACTCGTGAGAGGTGTGGGAAGCCAGGGCCACACCAAATGTTGTTTTACTACAACCGAGCCTACTGAGGATCGACAGCCAGCTCTGAAAGTAGGACTAGGGTCCCGTGTTTGTTTCTGGTCTCACAGTTTGCTGCCTAATAATCCAGTTTGAGCCTGGTTATCAAGCCCCCTTCCCTGTCCTGGGAACACCCACGTCCTTCAAGGTCTAACAGTATTCATAAGGTCACCACACTCTACAGTCTACAAAGCACATTCTTATCTTTAACTCACTCATATAGCATTTCTTAACCTGGAATTCACAGAATTTAGGGGTGTGTGTGAAATTGGATGGGATAAAAATTACATCTATATGTCCATTAACTACTAAGTAAAATTTAGCATTAAATTATGTTATCCTATTATTAGGAATGTAAGCAGTAGACCACAGCAGTGTCAGCAGCACCCACAATTTGTCACCAATAGAAATCACAGGTATTTTCATTTTCATAGCACATTTATTGCAGGTATCATGAAATATCATTTGTAGTCATGGCTACCTCAAAATTACACCTGCTGCTGGATCTCATTAAGCAAAGCTTTAATAAAGATGGACATTTATGACTTTTTCACAAATGTGTTTTTCAACAATCTTTTGATGTGATATCTTAGCATAATTAATTTTCTCTGCAACCCTCTGAATTTTATGTTATGCATTTAAAGTGTTATTCTGAGAAAGGGATTAAAACTTCTTCAACCTGCCAAAAAGAGGCATAGCACAAAAAGATTAAGAATCCTCTGAGGAGCTACTGCTGTGGCCCCAAGAGCTGCAGCAGTGTGCAAACGCGAGGAAGACTCACCTGTACCCCCAAGGGCCTCAAAGCCGGCTGGAAATACCCATAAGCAGATAAACAATCTCACACTAACCTGATGGGTGCTGTGAGGATGGAGATGTGTGAACAGCAGCACAGCTGGGGAAAGCCTGGGTGGGCCAGAGTGGGATCTGGAAGGCTGAGAAGCAGGTGACCACTTCTCATTTCAGACTCTCTGTGGATTCACAGCCCACCTCTGGCCAGAGGGGAGAGAGCCCCTCTACCTAAATCAACACGGGCTCCTCTGTACAGCTCAGTGGCCCGGGTGGGAGTGACTTCTCCCTGGGTGTGCTCCGTTTCCTCCCAGCAGTACAAATGCCCCATAGCACTGGCCTGGAAGCAGGGTGATGAACTGTCCCCATTGACCTTGGCCTGAGACGTTCCCTAGCAGAAATTTCAGTGCTAAAACCAGGACAGTCCCAGGGCAAACCTGCTCAATTGGTCACCCTCCTTGGAAGCCAAACATCACCCTTTTCACCTAGGATTAATTCAACTGCCTGAAATTTGGGTCAAGTTATTCCCATAAGCACCTTCCCTCTCTGTGTGTCCATCTCTGTTTGTACCTGTCTAAATGGGTCTCTCGAGATCCCCCTCTCCCTCCACCCAATTTCTGCTTTAGCTCCCATGCGAGCCAACTTGCCCGGCTCCCGTCTGCCAAGTGCTCTGAGGACTTGTCTTTCCCCTAGGGCCCTGTAGAGTACTGCTTACTCTTTGTTTACAATTGAAATTCAATTTACATAAAGTGCTCAGTTCCCAGGGGACTAGCTCAGTCAACATTTATACACCCGTAAAACCACCATCCAGGTCAAGATACAGAATGCTCTCACAACCCAGAAGGCTCCCCAGTGCCCTGTGCTGTCAGCTACTCCTCCAAAGGGTAACCACTATTCTGGGCCCTGTCACCATAGCTGAGTCTGAGCATGTATGTGGGAGCATGACCTTTGTACCCCTCAGGAGTGCACCCACTGGAAGCTGCAAACGATCCCACTGCTACAGGGGCGTTAAGCAGGAAAGGACAGAGAAGGTGGGGGAAGCGCAAGTTACTTTGGCTGAAGAAATAAAAAGTCTCGTTTTTCAAGTAAGGACACTGAGGACTCAGGGAGGGACAATTGACTTACTTACTCATTCTTTCATTTGACCAGCATTAACTGGGCTCACGGACACCATCAGTTGGGGGAGGCAGAGTTGAGATCTCAGGACAACCTCCTTCCTTTTAGCCCTGAGGTGCCCTGTGGGCAAAAGCCAGGGCTGACCTGCTGGCTAGAAGGTTTTTGCCCTGGGAAGGCTGGGAGGGCATCCTCTGTTTCCTCTGATTCTCCGCCTGCCAGGCGTCCCTCACGCCTGAGATGGGCTGCAGAGGAGTAGTGTTCCACCCTTGCTGCATGTTAAAATCATGGGGGAGCTTTAAAAAAATATCAATGCCCAGGCCTCAGCCCAGACCAATGAAATCACTATCTCTGGGAGTGAGACCCAGGTGCCAGTACTATTTAAAGTCGTCAGGTGATTCCAATATTCTCAGCTAAGTATGTAAACCAAAAGCTCTCCCCAAACTTTACAGTGCATATAAGTCTCCCTGGGATCTCATTAAGATACAGATTCTGTGTCGGCAGGTCTGCGGGGTGGGGGGGGGGGGGGCTGAGATTCTGCATTTCTAGCAAGCTGCCGGGTGATGCTGACGCTCCAGCCCACGAATCACACTTTGACTTTAGCACAAACTCCACTAGAAAAAGGCCCCTCCATTTTTCTAATCTCTGTCTCAGATCTTTTGTTCACTTCTGATTTCCCTAAATTCTTATCCTGCCCAGTTCAATCTGCACCAAAACTTCCTTCCTAAATGCCACCTTCAACCTCTCACTACTGTTACTGCCCCACCCAAGCCTGGCCTCATCACAATAGACCTACATGATGGCAGGGGTTCTCACCAAGTGGGTGAGAGAGAGAGCAGTCCATCTAGAACACCCTTAAACAGCACCCAGAAGAACCACTCAAGTCCTGGATTGCTTCTTCATCCTTCACCCAACATCAGCAGTAAGATTTGGGCTACGGGATCCTGGCTTGGGAGTCCCCCAGTAGTCCTGAGTGCTGCTATTCCCAAATGCCACTGTGAGGAAAATAGAGTAGTTTAGTCAGGCCCCCTCACCTTAGGTCCAGTTGGGGGTGGTACAGCACATTCTTTGTAAACAAGTTGTGTGGGGGTGGAGTTAGTGCACATGCACGTCCATGTATCTTTTTAGTTAGTTGCTATTCTTGTGTGCTCTTCAGTGTGTGAGCAGGGACTCTGAACTGCTGGCAGGCAGAGCTCGTATCTAAAAATCGAGCATGTCTACTTTGCTGGTAGCTGCTCAGTTTTTTCTTTGGACTTTGCTGGCAGCTGCTCTGTTTCTCTTTGGACTGCCTAGCTCTTAGACGTGTGTGTGCTGAATAAAGACTATTCTTTCTTCAACCACGGCCCCAAGGACCTTTTCCTGTTACCTAGCTCATAGACCTGCATGTGAAGGGTTTGTGAATGGGATCAAGGGGTCTGTGAGCTCCAGACCCAGCCCTAGCTCACAGCCACAAAAGAGTATTTCCCTACAGAGGTGAAGACTACACCCTGGCATTGTGACAGTTAACTTTATGTGTTTACTCGACTGGGCTAAGGGATGCCCAGATAGCTGGTAAGAACATTATTTCTGGGTGTGTCTGCAAGGGTGTTTCTGGAAGAGATCAGCATTTAAGTTGGTGACCTGAGTAAAGCAGATGGCCTTCCCCAATGTGGGTGGCATCATCCTATCCACTAAGGGCCTGAATAGAACAAAAAGGTGAAGGAAGGGTGAATTCTCTCTCTGCTTGAGCTGAGACATCCATCTTCTCCTGCCCTTGGACATTGGTGCTCCTGGTTCTCAGGCTTTTGCACTTGGGCCTGGACTTACATCTTCAGTCCCCTGGCTCTTAGGTCTTTCGGCTCAGGTTGAATTACAGCACTGAATTACAGCTGGTTCTCCAGCTTACAGACTGCAGATTATGGGACCTCTTGGCCTCCGTAACCATGTAAGTCAATTCCTATAATAACCTCCTCATATGAGTGTGTGTGTGTGTGTGTGTGTGTGTGTGTGTGTGTGTGTGTGTGTGTGTGTGTCCTGTTGGCTCTGTTTCTCTGGGGAACTCTAAGATAATGCATTGCCAGTGTAAGGAGCTGCTCTCCTGTCCCCTTGCCTAGGGTGGACAGAAGACAGCAGATAGCAGTGGCACATAGCCTGGCTCCCAAGCCAGTTTCATCCACTGTCATTCCCCAGAAGGTGTGTTAACCAGAGTCCAGCCAGTGGGTAAGGCAGATCTTCTTCCTTGACGACTTGTCTCTGCCGTCAGTGAGAAGGAACTACCTGGTGGCTCTACCACCTTGCCACAGTTGGCCATACAGGATTGCTTTCCTCACAGGGCCACTGGGGGCCACAAAGCCAGCTCTCTGACCGGAGGCAACTGGGTGGTGGTGAGACACCCGGGTTCAAATCCTGACGCCCCACTGATCACTAGCTGGCCGTGTGACTTACTTCTCTGTGTTTCAGTTTCCTCATCTGTCAATTGGGGGAAGCAATGACTCGCTAGAGGAATCATTGTAAAGGTGAGGTGTGAGTATGGATTCAGGTGTAACTGCTTTCCCACTATTGTGAGGATTACGCGAAGTGAAGCCTGTGGAAAGGGTCAGTTAGCACAGTACCTGGCCCACAGAAGGTGCTCACCAACTATCATCTGTCCCTTTCTTGATGACTGTCATTCTGACGCCAAACAAATCATTTCTCTGCTCTACCTGCATCCCAGGTAACAAAGGAGGGTGGGGTAGGGCTGGGGGTTAGGCTGGAGCTCACAAGCTTCATTCCCCATAGGACCACCCTTCCCAGATGACCTCCTCTGGCTATTTGCAGCCTGCGCCTTTGCTAAAATTCCTGAGAAATATCTTGGTATGTGGACTGGCTCTCGATGGCCGCAGCTCAAAAGCTGCCACGGGTAATCACTGTTTATCAACTCATTGGAAAAAATGACTACAATTACATTTCACACACCAACAAAAAGGAAAAATGAAAGCCCCACTGGAATGTCTGAGTCACTCTTCAGAGCCTTTAAGTTACCCATTTGCGATGACCCTTCCCCCACCACATCCTCTCTGTACAGGGAAGTACGGGCCCTGCAAGCCGCCAAAAGACCCTGCGATCACCTCGGACTCTGTCTGGGGGCTTAAAATTGACCCCATCAGGTTTTAAAGGGATCAATGGGGACCGGAGAGTTGTTCTTTGCTCCGTGCTCTGGGCCAGACTGATGACTTGGGCATGTCATGTACACACATACCAAAGCCAGGAAGAATGCAGAGGAATCAAGGTCAATAAGGGGACAATGCTGTCCCTTGGTACCAGCGTTTTTGCACAGATCTGAAATAATGGCTGCACTGTCACAGTTTCCTTGTTTAAAAATGAATCACTTCACTTAGGAGAAGCATGGCACCTTTTCTGCCACCAGGTGTGTGCAGTCCAACACCACATTTGAAAGCAATCCATACACCCCTGAAAACTGGGTATACATTAAATGCTGATCTCTAAGATTACATTTTAAATTCACAGGAACAGTTGTTTTAAAGCATTTTGGACACCCCTGAAAATGATCCATACACCCCTAAATGCTGATCTCTAAGATTACATTTTAAATTCACAGGAACAGTTGTTTTAAAGCATTTTGGGGGTCATGCACCCCTTTGAGAATCTGATGGAAGGTATAGACTTTCTCCCCACAGATACCATCATATTGCTTACAAATTCCAGGGAATTCCCAGGCTCCCCTGAAAGGTGGGGTGTCCCTAGAACTCAAGTTGCACTCAACTAACTTGTCATCCAAACACACCTTGCGGTGAATATGTCCTTTGGTCCTGGGAATCCCTCATACCACGTCACCCCTTTTGTGTGTTTTTTAAGACTTCATCTTTGAAAGTAGGATTTGCTTGGCAGAACAAGAAGCTGCTCGGACACTGAGGTCAGTGGGTCCCTGTCCCAGGTCATAATGTCCCCAGAGCTCCCCTTTCAGCTCATTTAGAGATTAAGACATTCTTTTCTTTCCCAACCAGGAAATTGGATCAGGCCAACCTCAGCACCAAGTGCTCGCTGTCAGGGCCTGGTGGGTAACTTGGCCTCTTGCAGGTCATCCCTTGTGCTACCAACACCAGGACTATCTTAGATCTCTCAGCCAAGACCAGAAATACTTCCTGGCCCCTCTGAAGGGAATGCTCTTAGAGAGCTAGACATGACAGGTTTCCAGGATGAAATGTGCATGCTCTGTGATGCCCAGGGCTTCAAGAGTCTTGACTATCATCCATTCACCACTGACTTGGTCATCAAACCTGCAGGCTATGGTGGGCATGGAGCAACAGGTCTGGGCTAAAGAAGACTGTGTTTACACAGCAGTTTTATGCCTGCCAGTCTGTCTGTGAACTTTGGAACACTCATTTACCATAGTAATTATCAATAATGGAAATAATGATTTCTTATATTTGTATGCCTTCTTACCCTATAGAAAGTACTTATGCAGATATTCTCTTTATTGTGTAACATATATATATAATTTATCATATTAACTATTTTTAAATTTATAATTTAGTGTCATTAAGTACATTCACAGTATTGTGCGACCACGACCACTATCTATTTCCAGGAATCTTTCATCATCCCAAATAAAAATTCAACTACTTTCTGTCTTTATGAATTTGCCTATTCTAGGTACCCCATGTAAGTGAAATCATATAATATTTGACTTTTTGTGTATGGTTTATTTCACTTAGCATAATGTGTTTGGGTTCATCCATATTCTAGTGTGTATCACAATTTCATTCCTTTTTATGACTGAATAATATCCCATTGTATGGATATACCACATTTTGTTTACCCATTCATCTGGACACACGGAGTGCTTTCACCTTTCACCTTTCAGCTATCATTAAGAATGCTGCTATGAACATTGGCATACACGTATCTGTTTGAGTCCCTGCTTTTTTTCTTTGGGGCATATACCTAGGAGTGGAATTGCTGAATCATGGTAATTCTATTCTATTCTTCTATTTATATTNAGCATGGCACCTTTTCTGCCACCAGGTGTGTGCAGTCCAACACCACATTTGAAAGCAATCCAGACACCCCTGAAAATGATCCATACACCCCTAAATGCTGATCTCTAAGATTACATTTTAAATTCACAGGAACAGTTGTTTTAAAGCATTTTGGGGGTCATGCACCCCTTTGAGAATCTGATGGAAGGTATAGACTTTCTCCCCACAGATACCATCATATTGCTTACAAATTCCAGGGAATTCCCAGGCTCCCCTGAAAGGTGGGGTGTCCCTAGAACTCAAGTTGCACTCAACAAACTTGTCATCCAAACACACCTTGCGGTGAATATGTCCTTTGGTCCTGGGAATCCCTCATACCACGTCACCCCTTTTGTGTGTTTTTTAAGACTTCATCTTTGAAAGTAGGATTTGCTTGGCAGAACAAGAAGCTGCTCGGACACTGAGGTCAGTGGGTCCCTGTCCCAGGTCATAATGTCCCCAGAGCTCCCCTTTCAGCTCATTTAGAGATTAAGACATTCTTTTCTTTCCCAACCAGGAAATTGGATCAGGCCAACCTCAGCACCAAGTGCTCGCTGTCAGGGCCTGGTGGGTAACTTGGCCTCTTGCAGGTCATCCCTTGTGCTACCAACACCAGGACTATCTTAGATCTCTCAGCCAAGACCAGAAATACTTCCTGGCCCCTCTGAAGGGAATGCTCTTAGAGAGCTAGACATGACAGGTTTCCAGGATGAAATGTGCATGCTCTGTGATGCCCAGGGCTTCAAGAGTCTTGACTATCATCCATTCACCACTGACTTGGTCATCAAACCTGCAGGCTATGGTGGGCATGGAGCAACAGGTCTGGGCTAAAGAAGACTGTGTTTACACAGCAGTTTTATGCCTGCCAGTCTGTCTGTGAACTTTGGAACACTCATTTACCATAGTAATTATCAATAATGAAAATAATGATTTCTTATATTTGTATGCCTTCTTACCCTATAGAAAGTACTTATGCAGATATTCTCTTTATTGTGTAACATATATATATAATTTATCATATTAACTATTTTTAAATTTATAATTTAGTGTCATTAAGTACATTCACAGTATTGTGCGACCACGACCACTATCCATTTCCAGGAATCTTTCATCATCCCAAATAAAAATTCAACTACTTTCTGTCTTTATGAATTTGCCTATTCTAGGTACCCCATGTAAGTGAAATCATATAATATTTGACTTTTTGTGTATGGTTTATTTCACTTAGCATAATGTGTTTGGGTTCATCCATATTCTAGTGTGTATCACAATTTCATTCCTTTTTATGACTGAATAATATCCCATTGTATGGATATACCACATTTTGTTTACCCATTCATCTGGACACACGGAGTGCTTTCACCTTTCACCTTTCAGCTATCATTAAGAATGCTGCTATGAACATTGGCATACACGTATCTGTTTGAGTCCCTGCTTTTTTTCTTTGGGGCATATACCTAGGAGTGGAATTGCTGAATCATGGTAATTCTATTCTATTCTTCTATTTATATTGTGATAAACAATTCTTACTTTATTGCACCATTTTAAACATGAGGACACTGAAGCTCAGAGAAGTGAAGGAAATGAATTCACTCAATGGAGGTTGCTAACTTACAGATTGTAAATATGTATTTCTGTGCCCAGGGCTGGGATGAGGCAAGTGTGGCATCTAGGGTACAGAATACAGAAGGACTCACCCTTGGGTTTGTGCAACCCCTTACCAGGGCTGACTTACCCACTAAGTGCAGTAGCAGTGTCGGGGCCCAAGACGCTTTGGGGGTCTGTGAAAATGTTTTAATTTATTTTAAAATTAAGGGGAAAAATGAATGTAATTCAGCTTGGTTTATTTTTTTCTCACATCAATGAAGTTCTAAAATACAATTTTATATACATGAGATACATGATTTAAGGAGGCTCTCATTTTCAGGTTCCTATGAACCTGTGCTGTTAGGAACCCCAGAGTGAGCGACTCCTTAAACTCTATGTCCTAGGCATCTGGCTTGCCTTACCCTAGGTCCAGCCCTGCCTGAGTCCTGACCAGGCTGGATTGTTCCTCCTGGCACACAAGGCAAAAACATCTTGGGCCATGAGTTCCTCGCTTGGTAGTATGCTCTGTGTCACTAAGGGAAAGATCAGGCCGAGGAAAGCCAGCTTTAGTTATAAAAAGGCTAGTGTTTGCCCACAGGCTGTCCCTGGAGAGACCATGGTGAACCCCACCCCATGGCAGCCGCATTAATAACATTTACATCACACATTCCACTTCATAATTTACTACATCCACAGTCTTTCTTATTTTACCTGGAAAGTCTCTATTTGCATTTATTCCCAAACCATTATCTAATTCTTCCAACCCATAAGGACCAGAGGAGAAAAGATTTCCTTTCTAAAAGAATACATCTGGATTCAGAATCTTTCTTATTTTTTCATTTTTTGGGGCGCCCCACTCGCCCCCTCCCCATGCTCCCCTGCCCCCTCCCAACTCACAGGTACAGTCCTTTTACATTCACTTCTGCAGGGAGAGGGTGTTTTGGGAGACAAGGTCTATTTTACCCTTTATTCAGTTCATTCAGCAAGTCTTCAGTGAGCACCTGCTATATGCCTAGGCATTAGGGAAATGAACAAAAACGGTCAAAAATCCTAAAACTCCCCACCTTCACAGAGCTTATATTCTAGTAGGGAGAGATAGGCAATAACAGATAAATAAATAATAAAATCTATGGTGGACCTCGTAGTGATATGTAATGGAGAAAAATAAAGCAGGGGGTGACACATGCCAGATGTGGCTGGGAAGTTCAATTTTAGATTGGGTGGTCAGAGGTCTCATGGAGGTTACATTACAGCAAAGACCAGGAATAAGCTATAATATCTGGGAGCTGCATTCCAGAGAGAAGAAACTGCACACACGAAGGCTCCTGAGGCTGCAGCGTGCCCGGTGGGGGTAAGTCACTGTTGTGTTTTTGCGAGTTGATTCCTCTTTAGAGCATTAAACAGTCTTTCAAACTCACTGCTGAGAACTATAGTTCTCAAGTGCCCTTTTCTAAGAGCCCCAGAGGTGGCAGTTGTGCTGTCTGTCCCTTGGCCCATCAGAGCCTGTCTTCCAGGAAATTCTGGTGATAGCTGCATGTGTTTCCTAATAGAGCTGGGCACAGAAGCTGAGGAAAGTTGGCAAAAAGATGGTGAAGCAGATGTGCAGAGAGAAGGAGAGAGGTGAGCCTGAGGCAGAGACAGAGGCCAGCACAGGCACAGAGAGAGACGAGAGAGACTGACACAGAGACAGAGAGATGAGGCAGGGGAGATTGGGAAAGAGACTGCCTTTGAGTGTCCTGGTTCTGTTCCTCCGTCAAGAGGCCCCACTGGGCTCCTACCCTGGGATTCCATGCGATGTACCTGTATCTCTGTGATCAACCCCACCTCCTCCGGGCTTCTCCTAACTGGCTTGCAGAACCAAACTCCTGGGATTCTCCTCCTGGCTGCTCCTCCTTCAGACCCAAAAGGAGCCCCCCTTTGGCCAGCTGCATGCCTGGAGGAGTGGGCCCTCCCGTGCCTGTGCCCTGCTGACTGGGCAGAGTGGCAGGCCAGAGCACGCACTCGGTCTGGAGTTGGGTGTCCTGGGTTCATCCTCCAGTGCTGTCACGTACCAGCTACGTGATCAGGAATTCCTGTTCTCTCTTTTTTCACCTGTAACGTGGATATCGTAATCCAACCCTGCCTGCCTCTTCATGCTGCTGTGAAGTTATGACAGTAGCTCCTCTGTGGGAGTGTTTTGCCCATTGTCAAATGCCACATACGTGCAAGTGGCTGCCCTTGTCACCCAGCTCTGCAGCTGAGCCTGCACCTCCGCCTGCCCAGCCTGGGCTCCACCCAGCAGCTCTCTCCTTCCTGTTTCCTCCTTCTTGCACCC
>NW_007727923.1:153540-181187 GCF_000696425.1 Galeopterus variegatus
TCCTTGTGTAATCCTCTCCTCTTGAGAGTCACTGGGCCTGGTGATTTGCTCCTACCATGTGCATAAGGCACAAACAACAGGAGGTCCATTCTGAGATGAGGTTATGTATTCGTCAGGGTTCTCCAGAGAGACAGAACCAATAGGATATGTGTATAAATGTATGAGAGGGGATTTATTAGGGGAATTGCTTCACGTGATTGTGAAGGCTGAGGAGTCCCATAATAGGCTGTCTGCAAACTGGATGCCAGTAACGTGGTTCAGTCAAAATCCAAAAGCCTCAGAAGCAGGGAAGCCAATGGTGTGATTCTCAGTCCAAGGCCAAAGGCCTGAGAGCCAGGGGTGCTGCTGGTGTGAAGTCCCAGAACACAAAGGGTAGATGGATGTCCACAGACAGGGGAGTGTATTCCAGCTCCAGCAGATAGAGATTCGCCTTTTCCNCAGCAACTGCCACCCTCTCTCTCCCCTCTGCAACCAAACTCGTGATGTATCCTCTGCCTTTCCTCCCTTCCTCTTCCTGCTTTTCCTCCTCTTTTTCCTTCTACTTTTTTAAAGTAATATCCTTCTAACTCAAGGTTCTCGACCCCGGATATATATTTAAGTCACCTGCAAAACTTTAAAAAATTACCCATACCGGGCTGGTGAGTTAGTTCTATTGGTTAGAGTGCAGTGTTACAACACCAAGGTCAAGGCTTCAGATCCCTGTACCCATCAGCTACCAAAAAAAAAAAAAAAAAAAAAAAAAAAAAACCCCAAAAANTTCACGTGATTGTGAAGGCTGAGGAGTCCCATAATAGGCTGTCTGCAAACTGGATGCCAGTAACGTGGTTCAGTCAAAATCCAAAAGCCTCAGAAGCAGGGAAGCCAATGGTGTGATTCTCAGTCCAAGGCCAAAGGCCTGAGAGCCAGGGGTGCTGCTGGTGTGAAGTCCCAGAACACAAAGGGTAGATGGATGTCCACAGACAGGGGAGTGTATTCCAGCTCCAGCAGATAGAGATTCGCCTTTTCCTCCATTTTTATTCTCTCCAGGCCCCCAGTAGGCTGGATGGTGCTTGCTCATATTGAGGGAGGATCCTTCCCACCTAGTCCAGAAGAGATTAGCCCACATCTAATTTCTTTGGGTATGTCTATGAGTAGCCCTCATAGACACACCCAAAAAAATTACTTTACCATGTTTCTAGGTATTCCTTAATCTATCCAAGTTGGCACCTAAACTTAACCCTCGTAGGTTCGAGGGACCGTGGCTTCCTTCTTGCATGCCCCCCTCCGTCTCCCTTGCTCTGAAGGAAGCCGGCTGCCATGTTGTGAGCTGCACAGAGGGGCCTGTGTGGCAAAGAGCTCAAGGAGACCTCGGGTCAAAAGCCAGCAAGGAGCTCAGCCTTCAGCCTAACAGCCTGGGAGGAACTGAATTCCATGACGACAATGACATGAGCAAGCTTGCAAGTCTGCCCCTGCTGCGCCTGCAGGTAACACCCCAGCCCTGGCCGCTTGACTGCAGCCTCCTGAGAGACTTTGAAGCGAAGCTGTGCCCAAACTCCTGACCCAAAACCGAGAGGGTGAACATTGTTGTTTTAACAAGTTTAGAGATAACTTGCTATACAGTGACAAATAATTAATACAACACTGTCTCACTAAGCCTCAGGAAATCCCTCCAGAATTTAACATGGCTATGAATCCTCGGTCAGCATTTTCTACAGGCCTGTCATCCTCAGCCTCACATCCTATCCTGTTTCTCCAGCCACCTTGCTCTCCATCTCTCCCCAACAAATGCAGCAAATTCTTCACATTTCCAACCATCTGATCACCCACCCTAAACACCCCTCCCCAGTACGCACACTCCCCTCAGTTCCAGTGGGTGACCTCACCAAGAATATGAAAGCTATAAGATGGGAAGTCCCTTAACTTCTCAGTTCTAAAGGGACAAAGTTACACACTTTAGCACCTAACCTGTTGCAATGGAGGATGAGTCCTTAAAACTGGTCCTGCTCCCTCCTCCAAGGATTGGGGCCCATCCCATCCCCCTATATTTTCAATTATCCCTTTTTTTTCTGTATCTTTAACCCCTCCCTCTTCTTTTCAATAACATTTTTAGTCACTTAGTTCTCTCCCATCTTAACAAACATTTCCTGACCCCACAGTCCCCTCACCACGCTCAGCCAGTGAGCAAACCGGCCATCCCTATATGGGATCCGAACCCTTGGCCTTGGCGTTATCAGCACCACACTCTCCCGAGTGAGCTACGGGCCGGCCCACCTCCCTCTTCTTTTCAATAACATTTTTAGTCACTTAGTTCTCTCCCATCTTAACAAACATTTCCTGACCCCACAGTCCCCTTCAGCAACTGCCACCCTCTCTCTCCCCTCTGCAACCAAACTCGTGATGTATCCTCTGCCTTTNTCAGCTACCAAAAAAAAAAAAAAAACAAAACAAAAAAAACCCCACAATACCCAAACCTCATCCCAAACCAAGTAAAACAGAATCTCTGGGAGTATGGGATCCAATCACGCTTATTAAAACTCCCCAGGTCATTCTAACTTGCAGCTAGGAGTGAGAATCCCTGGTCTAACTGGTCTCCCCACATCCATTATTGCTCCACTGCCTTTCCACACAGCAGCCGGAGGGCTCTTTTGCACAGTGCGGACCTCGTATCTCGCGGTCAATCCCCTTGCTCTTAGGATGAAGGTCAGAGCCTCTGACCCTCCACCACTCACTCCGCCGCCTCCTGCAAACCAGGTCTCCATCCGTTCTGGATAGAGAGGATCCGCTCCTGTGTTCTGGACTCCGGACTGTGCACGCTTCTCCGTCACAGTGCCGGTCCCTCCCCCCGGAGTGCCTTGCCTGACAGTCCACTCACCCTGCAGGAGTCAGCTTGGCTGTCTCCTCCTCAGGCATCTTTTCCCGATCTCAGATCGAATGGGCCCCTCTCCCACCCCATTCTTGCTCCCATAGCTCCTTCTTTCCCTTCAAAAACTTGGCACAATTGTAAAGATACAGTTACCTGTGTGATTGTTGCTTGTTTAATTTCTGTTTTCCACCAGAAAGAGAGATGGATCACGTCTGCCTCCTTCTCTGCATTCCTGGCACCTGATCCGATTACCTGGCACCTCGCAAGTATTCGTACAGTTTATGAAATGACAGTGAACAAACACATGTTCCTTATGCCCCATAGCATGGTGTACTTTTTCTTCTATTTGGGGTGCACCAACCGTGTCCACAGCCTCTCCACTTTTCTCCCTGGCAAACTCCTACGTAATCCTTTGTGACCCAGTTTAAAAATCCCTTCCCTACAATTCCTTCCTCGTTTCCTCAAGCAGAGTTAGTTTCTCCTTCTCCACAAGCTGAGAGTATGTACCCTCACGATGTTTTAGTTCCTCACTTGTGGACCTTCTTCCTGCTGCAGGTGGACTTCACGATTGTTTCTCTTCTAGAGTTAACATATTTGCTGGATAAATGAGCAGATAAATGAGTGAATGGGGATCACATTACTTAATCGTAACCTAAAGTAATGAACATTCATGAGAGTGCCTCGCAACACACGTGCTAAAGTCTTGGGTAACACACGACGATCCTGTGCCACACCCTCTCTGGCCAAAGCTTTCTGGGTTTTCCTCTTGGGCCTCTCCAGACAGCTCTGGAGCAGTTCTTTGAGGCAGGCTACGGGGTGGGCTTCTAGTGCGGGGAGGGCCATGGGAGTCTTTGCTCCTGGGGACGGCATGTGGGGTGGGATGGGTGGGAGTGTTGCCCCAGACTCTCTTCCCCTATCACCGTCCAACTCTTTTCCTGGGGGAGCCTGACTCTGCTTTTAGGCCCCAAATTGAAACCACTGAATTGTTCAAAGCCAGCAGGCCTTAGTTCTAGGCTAAGGGTGGAGGGTAGAGACCAAGGCCAGGATGGAGAAAGGAGGGTAGCATCGGTGTGAGGTCAGGAGGCAGAGATGCTTCACGGCAGGCTCTAGCTGTCCTAGAATGGCAGCACCGGGCATCTTCCACACCTGATTCGGGCTGGCCACTAACCCAGCCAGCAGCTGTCGCCTCCTTCCCGAGCTGCCCCTCCTGAGGAAGCGCCTTCACCCTCCAAGCTGCCCCTGCACATCAGCGGCCCCGGCCGGCAGCTGGGTGGGAGGCCCGCTCAGCTGGTGGTTCCCGTCTGCTGACCAAGTGGAGAGAAGCAGAAGCCGGGCAGGCAGGGCTGGAGGAAGCCACCTGGGGAAACGCAGCTGAGGCCCCCAGGCCAGCCACACCCTGCCTGCCCTCAGGCCCACTTTCTCTTCCCTTGACAAACTCCACTGCCCGAATGACTTGGGTGAAATGAGGTGGGGGGGTGGGGACTGGCCTTTGGAAAAAAAGGGCCACCTGCCAGGTGCTACGAACAATGCCAGAGGGTGGGCAAGAAACAGCTTTTCCAGGTTAAGAACGTTGGAAAAGGTTGATGTCATGGATGACTGTAGTAATAATAGCACCTAATGCTTAGTGAACATTTCCTGAGCAGCAGGCCATGAACTTCATATAAATTGTCCTATGGAAAATGCTAGGTCTATCGCTGAAATGATTTAGTTTCCTTCCAACTGCTCCTACACCTCCTCAGATGCCATCGAGAGCTCACTGCAGGTGGGGGACGCAGGGCTAAGGCACAGCTGAGACACTCCTTGTGGGCCAACTAGGCCATCTCAGCCTCCCCGTTTCTGGGGCCTTGGCTGCTTCTGAGTGACCCACTCAACAGCAGCTCCAACCAGCTCCCAGTGGGCACAACCTGACATGCCCCTCACCTGAGACCCACACAGCACACCTCTGCTTCCTGCCTTGGGGCTTTCCTGTGTCTCTGAAGTGTGAGTCACCACTGATGGGCCCCATGTGCACGACCCCAAAATGTGAGGTCGGCAGAAATTTGGCCAATGGAAACAGGAGCGGGTGGACACTTTCTGCCCACTGCCTCTTCCTGGACCGGCTGTCGTGAGACTCACAGGTTCACACAGCCTCTCGGAAGATGGCCCCACGATATCAAGCAGTGGTTTGTTCCATGTCAGCGGTGGCCACTCAGTAGCAAGCCCTGTGTGGCTCTCCAGGCTTCCTGCCTCACTCCCCTCCCCCTTTGCTCTTGCTTTCCAAGAACTGCACACCCTAAGAAAGCAGTAGGTATCGGCATGTGCCTCGGGGCACCCGGGCTAAGGCAGGCTTGCGGGGAAACAGATAGGAAAGCAATCGTTGGCATTAAAAGGGAAAATAAAGACTGGTGGAAGATTTCAGGCTGAAGAATACAGATTTTGTTCTGTGGTAAGGGGAAGCTGTGCTTCATAGGAAGCTAATGCTCACGGCTCCTTAGTGGGTCTGGTTGGTAGCTGTGGCACTAGTCTGGGTGGAGCTGGGGCTGCTCAAGCAACTTTGGGGTACTTTTCTGGTGGCCTGTGAAAAAACTGCTCTTTTCTGGAAGAAACTGGGAGAGAGAAAGAAATGAGGCCCTCAGCTATGAAGCCTCACCTGTCCTTGACCTATATATCCTTGCCATCTAGTTATACCTGGAAGAGTGTCCCTGCTGCTCTTGGGCCCCACCATCACTCATCTACACGGAGATTTCCATGCTTTGTCAGTTGCAGGGGTTTTTAGGGAAGCTTCTCTGATGTGGAACCCTGAAATCCAATTCCAGAGAAACGTTACCTAAAATGACGGAACCTTTCGGAAATGCTGCTCTGAGTCCTGAGTCCTTTGCTCCCAGGATAGACAGTCTTAGTCCTTATGTTCCTCAAAAGAAAGACTTTCCCATGGGACCACCTTTTGGTCAGGGCCCAGTAGAGCTTCTCTGGTCCCACGGTTCCCCGTCCACCCCGACTTCATCCCTTAGGTGTTGACGGTCCTACTTCCCCATTAATCTGACTCTACTCATGTACTTACCAGCAAGCATCGTGGAAGTTTCCTCACAATCATGATGGGTCCTATGGGCACAAAGGCCATCAGCAGCAGCCACGGCAGCAAGTTCTGCCTGTGTGGCTCAGGACAGATTCAGTTTGAATGAATCCACTGGGCCAGAGCTCACACTCGGGACCTGAGCAAAATCTATATCCTCTGGGTGGCCCAGTGCTTTCAATTTGCTAGCATTCTGCACCCAACAGTTTGAGGGTACTTCAAAAAGTTCGTGGAAGGGGCCAGCCCGGTGGCACACTGGAGAGTGCGCCACTTGGGAGCGTGGCGGCGCTCCCGCGCCGAGGGTTCGGATCCCATGTGGAGACCGGTTCCCGCTCACTGGCTGAGCGAGGTGCGGCCGCGACACCGAGGGTTGCGATCCCGTTGCCGGTCCCCAGTATGGGTGCGACACTGAGGGTTGCAATCCCGTTACCGGTCAGTAAAAAAGACAAAAAGGAAAAAAAAAAAAAGTTCGTGGAAGGACTTGTATTATCTTTTAATGCTATTTTTCCACAAACTTCTTGAAGTATCCTGGTATTTTTAAAAGGTTTGGTTAATAGGCAATAACACCAACACACTGATCACTCAAGGGGGTCCTGCCCTGTACTCAGCCACAGTGTCTCCCCTGGCTTGGGAGCCAAGAAGACCTGGCACCTTTCCCAGACACTCTATTCATGTCTCTCCCTGTGGGCACTTTTCTCGCAGCCTGTCCTGCCCTGACATGAAGACAAAACCAGTCTTGCCCCTTCATGACTTCTCTCCTCCACTTTCCCCATCATGTGCCCTCCCGGGGCTGGGACCTGGTACATGTGGAGAACTGCTTACGCCTATTTTACAGCAGGTCATAGAGGAAGGAGACTCCACCTCCACAGCAAGGAAAGATGTGGGCGGGACGCTTCTGACTCTTTCTCTGTTCATCCCCCTCCCAACCACCTGCCTTCTTACTATTCCCCCTGGTAGGAGGAGAGGCTTTTCTGACTAATGCGATCCTGACATACATTTTCCATCCTTTTTTTACTTAACCTATTTGTCTTCATATTTCAATTCAGTTTCTGATGGACATACTATAGAGTTTTCCTTCTTTTTTAAATCCAGTCTGACAATCTCTGCCTTTTAAATGGGCTGTTTACACAATGCACGTCTAATATAATTATCGATATGATTAGTACTAAATTTACCATCTTGCTCTTTGCCATTTGTCCCATCTGTTTTTGTTTTTTTCTATTTTCATCTTCTTTGGGGTTAGATTCTTTTTTGTAATTTTATTTTATCTCCTTTATTAGCTTACTAGTTATATCTGTTTATTTTGTTTTGTTTGGGATGTTTGCTCTAGGGTGTATAGTGTACATCTTAATTTATCAGTCTACCTTTAAGTAATAGTATGCCATTTCACATATAACGTAACAACCTTACAGTGTACTTTCATTTACATCCTTTCTTTTTGGTTTTTGTGGTACTCTTGTCAAACATTTTACATATATATCTATAGACACACACACACATATACACATATGTATTTAATTACTTATAAGTATTTATTTATTTTTTTTAATAAATAATTTATTTTTTAAGCTGCTTTTAAGATTTTTCTCTTTAGGGCCGGCCCGGTGGCGCACTGCTGTAGTGCGCCGCTTGGGAAGTGTGGCGGTGCTCCCGCCGAGGGTTCGGATCCCACATACAGACCGGTTCCCGCTCACTGGCTGAGCGAGGCACGGGAGCGACACCGAGGGTTGCGATCCCGTTGCTGGTCCCGGTCCGGTACGGGGGCGACACTGAGGGTTGCGATCCGTTGCCGGACACGGAAAAAGACAAAAAGGAAAAAAAAAAGATTTTTCTCTTTATTTCTGTTTTTAAGCAATATGATTATGTACCTTGGGGTAGTTTTCTTGATGTTTCTTGTGCTTGGGGTCCATTGAGCTTCCTGGATCTTTTTATCAAATTAGAAAAAAAAACTCAGCCATTATTTCTTCCCTCCACCTTGCTACTCTCCTTTTGGGACTGCACTTATCTATACACTAATTGCTTGAAGTTGTCCTGCAGCTCACTGATGATCCACTTACTTTTTTTCTCCAGTCCGCAGTGTCTAATGCATTCTTATTCCCATCTCACGTGATTTTTTCATCTCAGATATTGTAGTTTTATTTTTACTTCTAGAAGTTTGATTTAGGTCTTTCTTAAAAATAAGAAATCTTTTATGTTTTTAATATACTCATGCTTTCCTCTATCTTCTTGAACATATCAAGCATATTTATAGTAGCTTTTTAAATAAAAGTTCTTGTCTTTTATTTTTATTATCTGTATCATTTCTGCATTTGTTTCTAATTGATTTTTCTCCTCATTATGGGTTTTATTTTCTTGATTCTTCGATGCCTGATAATTTTTTTTATTGGATGCCAGATAATATGAATTTTACATTGTTAAGTGCTTGGGTTTTTGTTTTTTTTTTTCTTTAAATACTTTTGAGTTTTATTCTGAGACTTAAGCTACTTGGAAACAGTTTGATCTTTCAAGACTTGTTTTCAATCTTTTTAGGTGGGGCCAAAGTAACCCTTAATCTAGGGCCAATCTTTCTCATTACTGATGCAGGCAGTGAGATGATTTTTAAGCAAGAGAGGGACGTGATAGGATTTGCATTTGGGAAAACCACTCTGGCAGCGTAAAGGAGATGGATGGGAGAGATGGGGAAGGCAGAACCACTGTTTATCTAGCCAAAGGAGTGAAGAAAACTGGCATGCTGGCAGCAGCCGATGCAGGGGCAGAAATATCAGGGCTGGACTCGGTGGTGCTTTGTGTGGGCAGAGTAAGATGGAGAAGGACGAGACTGGAACGATTTGAGGTTTCCCACTTGAGCTTCTGGTGGGTCAGAGGAAATGAGATCCCACATGATGCCATCGGTGGGGTTGCCAGAGCCAGGAGTTTCCAATCACCCCTTCTTGAGTCTCTCTGTCAGTACCGGGGGCTGATGGTAGGACCAGGCAGAGCCAGGACCATACAACCTAGCACTCCCCCTCTGGGTAGCTGCTGGGCTTTTTCCTCTGCTGGCTCAAAAGAACATCAGTGTCCAATTCAAGACCCTGAACATCCACGATTTCTCCTGCCTATGACATCACAGACTTTCTCCTATTCAAGGCAAACAGTTCTCTGTGCAAGTGGACCGTCTGGTACCTGATAGAGCTCTGCAAGTTAGAGCCTTTTAAAGCACTGTGTTTTTATAATGTGACTCAAAATGACATTAGTATCTCCAGTGCTGCACTATACTAGTCTAGGATCAAATCTGTTTCTCTTTAATAAAATTTTTAATGAAGAACTTCACGCATAAAATGTTGAAAAGACCTTCTCAGTTCTCGTTGAGTTATCCAGAGAAGTTTCCTCAGTGGTCACAGGGTCTATGTTTAGTCCTGTCTACAATCCATCCTTCATCTTCATTCTCAGAAAATGTCCCTCCATAAGCTGCATACCACACATATGATTTCCCTCCCAGCCTCCACACCCCCCCCTTTTTTATGCTGCAGCATATTTTCTGGCAGAAGATCCAAAAATATTAATCAAGTTTACAGTTGGGGCCATTACATTCAGGATTAAAATGAACTTTGTGCACACCAGGGTAAAGAAAGAGTTAAATTTTAAGAAGAAAGAAAGAAAGAAAGTTCAGCAAGTGAGACTCATTTACTTCCTTTCTCCCCTACCTCCCCTGCCTGTGAATTTGACCAAGAGTAAGCTAGGTGTCTTTAATTAGCTCGTCCAAGTAAAAAAGTGCCTCCCACCCTGCCAGGGGCCCAAGAAAGCCATGAACTTGGGCTGCTTACAGAGGCTATTGTTTCCACTGGGATAAGAAATGTTTGGGGCTTAAACCTAACAGCTGAAGAAAAAGGAAATTATAAACTTAAGTATCACAGTTCACGTACTTTGCAAATTGTTAGGGTATTCTTTCATTTCCTCTATTTTCCATATGTGTTTCACAGATATATGCACACCAAAATAAGCCAGCCTAAATATATTGGCAGAGTCACACTCACAGTTTGTTTTAGTTCTTGATTAAAACCATTAAAAAAACAAAACAAAACCAAAAACATTAACTAACAAAGATATGGTAACAGATCCACCTCAATATTGAACGCCCTCTATTTTAAAGTGAAAAATATCTGAAGCAAAGGGTTAAATGATTTGCAGAATTAATGTCATACAATTATCTGAAAAGATGCAGGCCCTAAGTCTGCCTTCCAAAGCTGGGAAAATGCTAACTATGGTCTCTGTCTCCTGGCACCAGATAGGCAGCTCTTAAATGATCTCGAATACCAAAACATGCCCAGGCTGTATTTCTTAAGTACTGAAGCTAAAATTTCCAACATAACAAACCTCAAAACATTTGGTTTCCAGCAGTGCCTGGATGTGTTCAAGCCTGATATTGCACAAGTCTGGGGTAAAAGAACAGAGGAATTTTGGAGGAGCAATAAATGGAGTGGGGTGGGGAGGGAGTAAGAGGGGTAATGGGAAAGGATGGGAGAAGGATAAAGTCAAACAAAATTCCATGATGGGCTAAAAATAGAAACAGTCTCCTAAAAGGTTAGGAAGAGACAAAATACTATTAAAATATAATTTCCAGAAAAAGATAAAATCATGATTTGTATTCAGATATAAAATGTATACATTAAAGAATTTATTTACTCTTGATACAAGGGAACCAGACAGATGTTCAAAGGAAAAGTCAAAAACATATAAATTTACTTTGAGAAAAAGAATATTGAGATGAATTTCAAATGGACATAAAACTGGTTTTTCGATGTATACATTAAAGAATTTATTTACTCTTGATACAAGGGAACCAGACAGATGTTCAAAGGAAAAGTCAAAAACACACAAATTTACTTTGAGAAAAAGAATATTGAGATGAATTTCAAATGGACATAAAACTGGTTTTTCCAAAGGGGGAGGAAGTCAATTAAATCACTATCAGGGCAGAATTTAGACATCTGTGAGTTACTTACAATTTATAGAGCATTGCAAAACAGCTCAAAGACAATGAAAAGTAGCATCTGATAACCCAGGAGGCTGTGCTGTAGAGGATGCATAGTATTCCACTGAAACACAAAATTTTTTCTACAATCTTTATACAAGATTGTTAAGGAGAAGTTGGGTTCTTTTCAGGGAACATCCCTTCCCAGAGAGGGCGATGTCAGAGAGAGGTTAAAACCCATGAAAAGGCAGGGTAGGGATGTTGTTAGGGATGTCTAAGACAAGAATCGGGTCAGACACAGCCTAGTAATTTTATTATTTATTCAATTCAATCACTTCACACACACCCTAGCACAAATGTGGAATCAGAATATGAAAGTTAGGAGGTACCTTCTTGATTGATCTTCTAGTCTAAGCTCCCCATTTCACAGACGAGAAACCTGAAACCCTGGGCTGGGAATGGCTTCAGGTCACTTTGCTGTTCTTGTGACCCTAGTAGCCATCCCCAGGTGGGCTGCAGAGAGAGGAACCAAACAGCCCACCCCCACCCCCCCATCTATGCAAACTTACCGTGCCTAATCAAAGTGTATGTGTCTGGAGATGGGTCTAGAATGTTCATCACACAGATGACCCTGTCTCTGCATTATACCCAGAAACACACAAGATACATGTCTAAATCTAGTTATAATAAACTTAATTGAAATGTGGCTACCTTCACAGAAAGTTTTAAAGGCTTTTGGGGAGAAAACATTTTAATAGCCCACATCACTTAAATGAAAAAAAAAAGGGCTAAGAAATGTGAACAATGCATTCCTTTTCTCCGGATGAATTGCCCTGTAACAAGTGGAGACATTCCAAATCATTCCATTGTTCCTTCGAAAGTTAACCGTTTCAGCATCTGAGAATGGAAAGGCTAACAGAGGTCTTCGGTGTGTGAAGGCCCATGCGAAGAGCAGGAATGTGGTTTAGTTCATTTCTTGTTTCTCGTGTTCTTTCTCTTTCTACCCTCTCCCACCACAGGGACAGCACGGGGGGCCTTATGAGAGGAGGAGGGAGTGGGAAGAAAGGCCTCCTTCCTCCTAGCAAGCTAGCAGGGCAACACGATTAAATGGAAATCAGACTGAAGGCTTTTTATTAGGACTCCCGCTGTCCCAAGTCACTTCCGCCTCTCCACTTTTTATAATCATCCAGAGCTGGTGGTAGAGACCCTGCAGTAGAAACTAAGTCGATGAGCGAATTAAATTGGCAAGGGACAAAACCTGAGAGTGGACTGCAAGCACTGTGGTCAAGAAGATGGACTCCCGGTTTATCCAATGTGTCTATTCTGCACCAAGGATCACCAGATCATCCCAAAGCTGTGTGAGGCAATTCCTCGGGCTTGGCATTTAAGACAAGGGTTAATCTACAGGCCACAGGCCACTCCTCTCTGACAGAGGCAGGCAGGGCCAGGACCAACTGGGAACCAACCAGGGGTGGTGGGTATTTCCAGGTCATGGGGGGTGAGGACGACAAGGCATTGCCAAGGATGTCCTGAATGCTCTTCTGGAGGGACACTGTGTGTACCCCACTACAAGGCCACTATTTGCTTTAGGAATGGACTGTGAATTAAAATGTGCATCTTGGTGTCATGTATCCACCATGACAACATCATTCAGAAGTCATTTGTCAAAACCTATGGGATGTACAAGACAAAGAGTAAGTCCTAACTTAAATGCGGACTTTAGATGTGCTAGTGGATCAGTATCGGCTCATCAGTTACAGCAAACAGTAATGTACCAGACTCACGCAAGATGTTAGCTACAGGGGAAGCTAGCGGGGAGGGAGTATGTAAGAGCTTGTGTAATTTATTCATAGTTTTCTGTAAACCTAAAAATGCCCTGAAAAATAAAGTCTATTAATTAAAATTAAAAAGTGTGTCTTAGGGCCGGCCCCGTGGTGCACTCGGGAGAGTGCAGCGCTGGGAGCGCAGCGGCGCTGCCATCGCGGGTTCGGATCCTATATAGGGATGGCTGGTGCACTCACTGGCTGAGCGCAGTGCAGGCGACACCAAGCCAAGGGTTGCGATCCCCTTACCAGTCACAAAAAGGACAAAAAAAAAAAAGTGTGTCTTAGTCCTCTCCGAGCCCCTGATGTGAGTGCTTGTGGATGCTGCCACCACTGAGGCAGTGCGGAGAAGAGAAAGCGAATTTTGAGGGAAGAGGATATCGAGAGGAGGTCTGGACATGGTGAATCCAGGGACATGTATCTTCTAGACTAGGGGACAGAAGAGTTGGAATTCAGACTGCAAATACATGATGGGAGTCATCAATTTATAAACCCATTGAATGCCAAATATGGGCCAGTTTTCCCTCCAGCAGCTGTGGGGGGTTGGGACGGCCAACTACACTGCCTCCACCCTCGGTCACAAGCATTCAGTGCAGGGCCCCTCACTGCAATTAGGACTGGGGGTACAAAGCCTCCCCACGACCGCAGAAGGACCTGTGGCTCCTGTTCCTTCCTCCCTGTGGAACACTGTGGTCCGTGTGGGTGAGTGGGATGCTCTGATTCACCACCCAAAGGGCTGGAGTGTTTGCTGATGCTGTCGTCCATCCAGGAGCTGGGTTTTCTGTTCATATTAGGCAGGAAGTAGGGGTGGCCTCCGGGGCTGTGTAAACCCTGAGTGGCTGATCCGTTTGCACCTGACCTGCCACATCATTACTGATGACTTCAATCAGCTAAGGCAGCCAAGAGAAAAGAGGGACTGTGTGGGCACATGCTGAGTCACTTGCATTGCTACCCTCAGAGTACACAAAAGTGCCCACTCTGTGCATCTGAGTAATTCAATGCCAACATCCTCCCCAAACCCCTCCTTCCCTCTTTCTCTCTCCAAGTACTCGGCTGTGCTGGCTCTCAGCAGTCTACATCCTCATTCAGCCTTACGGGCGCAGTGATCTCTCTCAAGGCTTAGAGCTTAAAGAAAGGGGAAGGAGGCGGTGAGAGCTGCCTTGTAACAGCCCTAACTACGGAGCTAGAAGACCTGGGTTCACATCCCAGCGAGGTCCTCATTAGTTGCACAGTGCTCCTTGTACTTCTGAGCCTGCGTTTCCTCATCCGTAAAATGGAGATGATAATACTAACCTCGAATGGTCTTTTGACAACTGAGATGATGTATTTTAAAAGAGCCTAGCACGTACTAGGAGCTAACATTTTTGAGTGTTTACATTTTATCGGGTAATCTTCTAAGCCCTTTACACATTTATTAACTTCTTGAATCTTTACAACACCTGCAACAACACTAGGGTACAATTATCTTTATCTTATAGGTGAAGAGACTGAGACACTGTGAAGTTAATTGTTCAGTGTCCCAGAGCTAGAAAGTGGTGGAATCAGAATTTTCCACCACTCAGAAGTGTGTGGCTCCAGGGCCACATGCCTCGTGTTGACATCAGCGGTTCTCCAGGCGTGGTGCTCAAGCCAGCAGCAGAAGCAGCCAGAACACCTGGGAGTGTTCGAAATGCAAGTTCTCAGGACCCACCCCAGTGCCACCGACAGAAATCCCAGGGGCAGGCAGCAGCGACCCAGCTTGGCAGCCCCAGTGACAGTAACACTGAGCGACCTCAGCACCACCAGCCTGAACTGTGCGTTCCGCTTCCTTAGCAGATGACCGACTGCACAAATCAGATCCCTTTTCCTTCCCTCGCCCACTCTGTATTGGGCACTTTGTGTGTTATTGTCATTCGAGTCTCACAAGAGCCTTTCAAGTTTGGTTTTCTCATCCCCATTCTACAGACGAGGAAACCCAGACATGGGGAGGGGAAGCATGTCCCTTGCACAGGCCACACAGCTGACTCCAAAGTCACACTCCCCACTGCCCCCAACATGTGGCATTCTTGAGAGCAGGCTGTGTCATGTCATCCCCCACTCCCTGACCCACCCCCTCGCCCCAGTCCCCAGCAGGGGCCTCTGGACCGCCACCTGCAGGCCTAGAACCATCACTCCAGGCTGTGTGGCCAGAGTTGGCACTAGTCCCCAGCGCAGCAGCTCAGAGGCTCAGACACAAGTCAGCTTTCCTGGAGTTACTCTGCAACCTTCTACTTTAGCGAAGAGCAGAGATGTTCTCCGAGGTACCATGACCAAGCCCTCACCTGTCACAGGGACCCAGGCTGGCTTCCCCTTGGTTTGGACCATCTGATGCGTCCTCTGGCCACCAGCCCTTAGTGCCTTGAGCTGCCTTTTGGGGGTCAGTCCCTTCGGATTGTGGAGATGCCCACTCTGTATTGGGCACTTTGTGTGTTATTGTCATTCGAGTCTCACAAGAGCCTTTCGAGTTTGGTTTTCTCATCCCCATTCTACAGACCAGGAAACCCAGACGTGGGGAGGGGAAGCGTGTCCCTTGCACAGGCCACACAGCTGACTCCAAAGTCACACTACCCACTGCCCCCAACATGTGGCATTCTTGAGAGCAGGCTGTGTCATTTCATCCCCCACTCCCTGACCCACCCCCTCGCCCCAGTCCCCAGCAGGGGCCTCTGGACCGCCACCTGCAGGCCTAGAACCATCACTCCAGGCTGTGTGGCCAGAGTTGGCACTAGTCCCCAGCGCAGCAGCTCAGAGGCTCAGACACAAGTCAGCTTTCCTGGAGTTACTCTGCAACCTTCTACTTTAGCGAAGAGCAGAGATGTTCTCCGAGGTACCATGACCAAGCCCTCACCTGTCACAGGGACCCAGGCTGGCTTCCCCTTGGTTTGGACCATCTGATGCGTCCTCCGGCCACCAGCCCTTAGTGCCTTGAGCTGCCTTTTGGGGGTCAGTCCCTTCGGATTGTGGAGAGCTGCCCCTAAGCCCCAGACCCTAGCTGAGCCCCCATCCCCTTCTAGACCTTGCTTCCCCTGCCACCTCAGGCTTCTCGTCACCGGGCTCCGTCGCTCTTCACAGTCAACACTTCCTGCCACTTTCTCTATCCCCTGACATTGACTGTCACCTATTCTCTGAGTTCTTTAGGAGATTGGGCATCTCAGACCCTGCCCCTGAGACCCTCCTATTTCCAAACCTCTCTCTCCCCCATCCCCTTCTAGACCTTGCTTCCCCTGCCACCTCAGGCTTCTCGTCACCGGGCTCCATCGCTCTTCACAGTCAACACTTCCTGCCACTTTCTCTATCCCCTGACATTGACTGTCACCTATTCTCTGACTCCTTTAGGAGATTGGGCATCTCAGACCCTGCCCCTGAGACCCTCCTATTTCCAAACCTCTCTCTGCCTTCTCAAAAGGAAGAGGCAAGGCACGTTGCTGCCAGGTCAAGAGCAGAGATGTTCTCCGAGGTACCATGACCAAGCCCTCACCTGTCACAGGGACCCAGGCTGGCTTCCCCTTGGTTTGGACCATCTGATGCGTCCTCCGGCCACCAGCCCTTAGTGCCTTGAGCTGCCTTTTGGGGGTCAGTCCCTTCGGATTGTGGAGAGCTGCCCCTAAGCCCCAGACCCTAGCTGAGCCCCCATCCCCTTCTAGACCTTGCTTCCCCTGCCACCTCAGGCTTCTCGTCACCGGGCTCCGTCGCTCTTCACAGTCAACACTTCCTGCCACTTTCTCTATCCCCTGACATTGACTGTCACCTATTCTCTGAGTTCTTTAGGAGATTGGGCATCTCAGACCCTGCCCCTGAGACCCTCCTATTTCCAAACCTCTCTCTGCCTTCTCAAAAGGAAGAGGCAAGGCACGTTGCTGCCAGGTCATGAGCCCACCCAGAGGTTTCACAGACTGGGGAGACAGACAGGAGCACCCTCCCTGCCTCTGTGAGCCCCCAGCCCACCCCACAGGGCCTGGAGAAACCTTTACACCCAGGCCCTTCCCTTTTACCTCCCGTACCCCTCTGGCCCTGGGTCTCCCTCCCAGCAGTGGCTCCCTGACCGGATGATGCATGTGTTCTCCGTGGACCCAGAGTCAAGGTTGGATCTGCATCCTGGGAGGTCAAGGCCTCCAAATGTATGCTAAGGAGCTCTGTCAGCTGGCTAAGGGCCAGCTCACACCGAGAGTTATCAGGCACATCTTACAGATATTAGCAGACATTTGAGTCATTGCTTACCACAGTGGGAGGAATGGAGGGAGACTCTCGAATCCCCCCACCCTCATGTCCCTGGAAACTGAGGCAGGGAAGGAACGAGCTCTTTGCCTGAAGCCATTCAAATTTTAACCCAGAGTCTGGGTGGTGCCTGGCCCCTCTGGACACCCCATCTCCACTCAGTCTAGTTGCTGGAGCTCCCAGGTGAGGCCAAGACACTGCTGGGGGATGGGTGGCAGCAGTTGCCTTCCTGCAAAGCCTCAGCCTGTGGCTCATGCAGCCTGGGGGCAAGGCAGGATGCAGAAGGGCACAGGCTCCCAAGTCCCAAAGACAAGAGTTAGAAGTCTGGCTCAGCTCTTTGCTAGCTGTGGGACGTGGGCAAGTCACTTAACGCCCCAGGACTCAATTATGTCACCTGTTTATAGGGTAGTAACACCTGTTTTCTAAGACTGTTGAGGAGATTCAAAGAGTTACACACGTACAGTGACTAGGCTGGCACCTGGCATGAGGTATTGTTGCTTACCCGCTCACCTCTCTTGCCCATTCACCCACCCCCTCTGCTCATACATTACCCTCTTTACTTCACCCCTACCCACATCTGGGTGGATTATAGTCTCTAAAGAAAAAGGGAACTCACAGCAGAAATGGCCTGAAACCTGGTCAGAGAACTTGAGCCATGTCAAGAGGATCTGTCTGTCAGAAAGGTTAGGCTAAATGTTAGCTCTACAGTGGGTGGCATGGGCAGTCTGGGCACCAGACACATGGAAATGCTGCTGTTGCCAGGCTCCCTGCTGCCTGGTGCCCCTTCCCAGTGCCCAACGACTGGCCTCAGCAGAGACTGCAGTCTGTTTCTAGGGTGGCAGGGCAGCTGCAGTGGGAGGTGGCTTTTCCCCGGGGCAGGGAGGGTTGAGACGGAAAGTTACAAGCCTACAGGCAGGGACAACTCAGCAGAATTCAGAAGAATTACCTATTGGAATGTGAGGTCAAGACTTTGCCTTGTGCCTGTACCATGAGCAGTGCCCATAGTGAGGGCCCATAAATATTTCTTAAATGAATAAATGAACCAACAATCTATTCCTCCTTCAAAGGGTCCGGTGGATTCACTAATGGGTAGTTAAGAGACTTAGACAAGTTAATGATACAAAAGTACATTGTCAGCTTTTGTGTTTTTAACATCCATACAGTAGAAGTCTTTTTGGATGTCCAGTCCTCTGAGTTTCAATACATGCACAGATTCTTGTGACCACCACTAATAAGACAAAGAACAATTTCAATACCACAAACAATTTCCTCACGTTACTCCTCTGTATTTAAACACTCCGTTCATCCCAAACCCCTGGCACCACCGCACTATTTTCTGTCCCTATAGTTCTTCCTTTTCCAGAATGCCGTACCATGGAATTATACAATATGCAGCCTTATGAGACTGGCTTCTTTCACTTAGTATCATGCATCTGAGATTCATTCAAGTGTGCGTATCGATAGTTTGTTCCTTTCTATTGTGCGGCAGCATCCCATCGCGGGGCTGTTCCACAGTCCACCCAATGCGGGACATCTGGGCTGTTTCCAGATTTGGGAGACTATGAAGAAAGGTTCTATACACATTGGTGTACAGGTTTTTGTGTGATCATAAGTTTTGATTTCTCTGGTATAAATACCTAGAAGTGGGGTTGTTATGTCATATGGTAAATACTTGTATATATTTAACTTTATAACCAAACTATTTTCCAGAATGGATGTACCATTTTGCATTCCCACCATCAACGTTCCAGTTGCTTCACACCCTTGACAGCATTTGGTATCGCTGGTATTTGCAGGCATCCTGATAGTTCTGTGATGGTATCTCGTTCTGGCTTCAATTTGCATTTCCTTAATGACTGATAATGTTGAGTATCTTTTCTTGTAATTGTTTGCCATCTGTCTATGGTGAGGCATCTTTACAAATCTTTTGTCTAGTTAAAAAGTTTGGTTGTTTCTGTTTTTACTGAGTTTTAAGAGTTCTTTCTATATTCGGTATATAAGTCTGTTTTCTTATATGATCTGCAAATATGTCGCCCCAATCTGTGTTCTTCTCATTCTCTTTATGATATCTTTTACAAGAGTAGAAGTGTTTAATTTCGATCAATTCTAATTTAATGATTGTTTTTCTTTTATGGATTATGCTTTGGTTGTCCTACCTAAGAACTCTTTGCCTAACCCAAGATCACAAAGATTTTCTTCTGTATTTTCTTCTAAAGGTTTTATTGTTGTAAATTTTACACTTAGGTCTATGATCTATTTTTAGTTCACTTTTTTATAAGGTGTGAGGTATAGGTCAAGTTTATTGTTTTTGCATAGAATACCCAGTTGTTCTACTGCCGCTTATTAAAAAGACTGTCCTTTCTCCATTGTATTGCCTTTCTATCTTTGTAAAAAATCAATTGACCATATTTGTGTGAATATTCCTGGCGTCTTTGTTTTGTTCATTCTGTCGTCAATACCACACTGTCTTCATTCCTATAGCTTTATACTATAGGATAGTGTGAGTCTCCAGCTTTGTTCTTCTTTTTCAAAATTGCTTTGATTTTACCTTCCCAATGAAATGTTACATAAATGTAAATGTTAGAATCTACAAAGAATCCTGCTGTGATTTTGTTTGGGACTGTGTTAAGTCTACAGATCAATTTGTAAAGAATAGTATCTAAACTATAGTGATTATTCCAATCCATACACATGCTCCCGTGGGTGTGGGAGATTCTCCTGGCCCCTGGCCAAGATCTGCCAATGACAGCTGAGTGATCTTGGGAAAGTCACTTCTCCTCTCTGGCCCACAATTTCCTCAGCTGTAAAATGGGAAGGTTGGATTAGTTAAACCAAAAGATCAGCTCAGATGCTCTGTGATTCCCAGTGTAACCTTGAAAAGACCTGCCTGGAACATAAGTGAAGTTAGGGTCTTCTCTCAGGTCCTGCCTAATGAGATGGTCCAACAAAGGCACCATATCTGAAAAGCCAGCTCCAAAGCAACCAGTTCCATGTGGGAGCCCAGCTGAGTCAAAAGCCCGGAGTCTTCAGCCAGCCAAGTGCCCTTCGCTCATTCCTGGGGCACCACACACCAGACGAGAAGTCTCCCAGTGAAAGCCTATGACAGAAGCAGCAGATATTGGCCTCTGTTACCCCCAGCCCAGGGAAGTAGTGTGAAGAATAGACCTCTCAGGGAATGCAGGAGTGGAGAGTTTCCATCCCACCCTACCTTCTCATGTCCAGGCGAAGGGGACAAGAGCCAGGCGGCCCAGCAGCACTATTTATAGTGTTCAAACCCTGGAGGCAGCCCAAAGCCCAACAATTGGGGAATGCTTAAACAAAGCACGCTACGTTGGGACCCTGGAATTCAGTGTAGCTATTAGCAATGACAAGTATGTGGATTCTGCCTTGAAGTGTGTAATAAAAAATTTTGAGAATCGAATAGCACTTGCATACCATTACAGTGATGCTAACATGTTTAGAAATTACATTGACAAGATATGGAAAGATATTAGTAGTAATGCAAACAGAGTATGATTGATAGTGTGAGCATAACTGAGCAGCTGCTCATTCAAGGTCCTGTGTTAAGTGCTCGGGGGATTCAGGGGTGAACATGGCTTGCAGCTTGCCCTGGGAGGACCTCGCAGCATGGTTAGGGACTCATCACCAAACCTAAGATTTTGAGGCAAATTCTGACTGAGACTGCTTCCACAATTATTCTGCCTCAAGATTCCAAGTTGGAGTATCAAGAGTCTGGTATGGAAGAGCTTTTACAAAACCGCCTTCCCAGAGGCATCGTGGGCCTGGGAGGTGGTTGTTAAGGCACATGATAAAGCAAACCTGTGGGCCAACTGGAACCCCATGGCTGCCCAGGCCTCAGCCCAGGTTTAATGCCCTTGGGCTCTGTAGCTCCTGAGGCCATGTGATGGGTCTTAGCACCAGGGACCACAGGCAGAGTGTCCTCCAGGAGTGCCTTCTAAAGTTTCCCATCCTCCAGTTATAGGCCCTGGAGCTGGCCCTGCACTTTTGGAAGCCCTGGCAGAGGGAATAGGGACTCCCTGGGTCTGCCGTCAGGAGAGCACCACCAAGCCAGTGGCTCCTTCCTTGGTGAGCAGCGGTGGACATGGCTGGAGGGCTCAGGCACCCTGGAGTCTGACCCGGGCTCCACCTGCTCACTGGTGGTCTCGGGCAAGCCACTTCATGCCCGGGACCTGAGTTTTCATATCCGTACAAGGAGGGGTTGCACAGTGCTTTTCAAACCACATTCACTAACATAACAGCTTTTATTACCTCTGTGTACCGATGAGGAAACACAAGCTCAGGAAGTGTTGGTGACTAATCCTGGGCCACAGTGCTGGGCACTTCTTAAGGGCACACAGTGGTCAGTAGCTAAATGAGTTTCTCTTGAGTCCTGTGTTCATGCACAGAGCTGACCCACCTCCAGCATGGCCTCTGGGACCACACAGCTGAGTGACCTTGCTGGAACTAAAGAAATCCTATTTAAGGCAGGCCAGGATCTCCTGATCCAGAGAACTCAGGGGGTGTCTCGGGTGGGAGGCTGAGGAGCCAGCTTCACTGTGTTATAATTGCATCACCCTCTTGTTGATAGTTAATTAGTTAATTACCGTGGGAGTGGCAGAACCAGAGCAGAAATGCCAACTCTAGCTTGAAAGGGCACTTAAACCATGAGTAACTCTCATTAGCTCTGATAACAGGCCTGCTCTGCCGGCAGCAAGGTGGGAGAGCTGGGCTCCCAGGGGGCCTGGATTCCCAGGGCAACTGAGCACTGGCCAGTTTCCAGGGTGGGGAGGCAGGGGACAGGCCCTAGTGTCCCCAGAGTGCCAGCCCCGACCCCTACAAGAGCTGAGGGGTGGGGGTTTGGGTGGCAGCTACCTAGGTTAAGTGATTTCACTACCCACCCTTCTCCAGCCTGGGCTGAAGCAAGGTCCTGCCCACTTCCTGCTTCTCTCTGGAAGGAAGTGCTGCCCTGCACTCCTGGCTCAGGGTATTCATAGCTGACCCTGCAACCTACAGAGGCAAAATACTCCATCTTCAGACTTCTTTGGGCGACTGGCAGAGCGGCTGGTGATCACGAAGAATCTATAAGGCTAAGAACTCAGTTGCTTCTTTTGGTTTTTAAGGAATAATTCTCTTAAAGTTCAAAATGCTCCTGTTACTGTTCTGAGGCTCGTCTGTCCATGCCACACTGCCCGCAGCACAGAGAGGAGCCAAAGCGCCTCTGCCCCGCGCCTGCCCACCCACTGCCTGGCTCCGCCGCCTTCCCAGTGCTCAAGGGATAGGCGACCGTGTAATTTATCACCAGCCTGGCGGCTTTGAAGAGTGAAAGATGTTGCTATTCATCATTATGCTGAGGCAATAGGCATGAACCATGACGGTCCCTGGCAAACCGGGATGAAGAGTCACCTTTCTCAAGGAGGAAGTCGAAGTGCTTAGCATGGTGCCACGTGGGGACCAGCCACTGCCGCCTGCAGCCTGGCGTCTGGACGTGGCACCCCAGCTCCCCACCCTCCCGGCCTGACTGCTTCCCATTCAGGCCCACGCTCTCACCTGCACACCTCTGCATATGCTGTTTCACCTGCCCCGTGCCCCTGTGAGTTTTCAGTTAAAGTTTATTCGTTTACATTGCTCATTGTTTCAGTACATTTCCATAAGTAACCTCTCATTCTGTTTCTTCCTATCTGCCCTTTAAAATAGCGCCTCTAGCATAGAAGTCAAGAGCTGGTTGGGGGGTTTTTTCAGGATTATTGGGGTTAGCTTGGCCCAACACAAACTGGGCTAGGCTGGCTGAGTCCGCTGAAACCCAGAAGGGAGGGCAGGTGTTTCTGCACCTGCTGGGTGTGAGGGGCAAGCCAAGACTGTGGAGCAGGTATAAAGGCTGGGCACTGGCTTACTTGAGATATGTCACCTCCCCTCCAGAAGTCTCTGTACGCTAAGGCTCCATCAGGAGAAGGGGCTGGGTGGGTGGCATAGCATGGGCACTAGTTTCCTACCCACGGCTGCCTTGGGGAAGGAGGGAGAATGAAGAACCACCTGAGCCATGGACACACCTGAAATGCCCTTCCATAGAGAAAGTGCCCACCGTGCCCATTTCTGGGATGTTACCCTTAAATAATAAACTCTGGGCCTCAGGCAAAGGATGAGCTTGAGTCTGACGGCCAGCAAACGTCTCTCCTGCAGCCTGTGATCATCTGCGGGCAGGAAAGGCAGTCTTGGTCTGCCTGTTAGGGAAGCTGCCAGCACACTCAAGTGGATCTGAGCCTGGGCCAGGCACTAGGAGTTCTGCTTTCTCTGCTTCCACAGGTGACTCATGGCTGGAGCTGTCATTTGGAACACAGATGTGGGTAAAGCAGACCTTGGAAACCATTCAGGGTCAGGAGTTGGGGGGTTATGACTAAGGGTGGAACCAGGGGCCTGAGCATACCTGGTGAAGGGAGGTACCTGTGTGGTTAAGGAAGGAAAGCAAGCTTACCAGGAATGAGGCTGAGGATGGGGAAGAAAAGAAAGGTGGGATTTCTGGAAAGTTCTAAGTAAGAACACCACTCATTCATTCTCTTTCTGCCCTGACACCGTGTTGGAGATTCATAAAACACCCAAAGTTAAAGGGACTCCAGAGAATGTCTAATCCCACCCTTTCTTTTAAAGAAACTGAAGCCCTCCAGCATTAAGCCCGAGGACTAGTTGCTGTGCAGAGGCAGAGCTGTGAGGATAACAGGCTCCCCAGGCTGTCTCTGGGCATCCCCCTGCCCTGCTCAGACCTGATAGGATGTTGTGCAGCCAAAGCCAAATGGAGCTGGGGGACAGCCAAGGCCAGCAGGATGAGAAAAAGCATGCCAGAGGGTATCAGATGAGGTGACCATCACAGCATCTTAGAGGATGACAAAAGACTGTGGAAAGAGACTGGGACTGGACAAAGAAGGGCAAACTCCGAGAGTCTCATACATGTAGGGCAGGACAAATAACTGGTGTGAGCCCTGTTAGAGTCCATATCGCGGAATAGTGGAGTACTCGCTTATGCGGGTGTTTCTCTCACTTGTCTGTGAGTTCCTTGGGGGCAGGATCTATGCGCTAATTATCTTTAGATCCATCTAAAGGTACAATCCCCGACTTGGTAAATGTCTTGTAAAGAAAGGAATGAATGAATGAGAATGTCAGCAGAGCTTGTAGGACAGGACCTCTGGAGATCTATCCTAAGCTCTGCCACTTACCAGCTATAAACCTAGGGCGAGGAACTGAAAACTGGGGGTGATGACGTTCTCAGTCATAAGGCCATGTTAGGATTAAATGGAATTAGGCATCTGAAGTGCTCGATAAATATTAGTTATTGTTGTGACTATTTTTAGGATGCAGAACCAAGGGGAAGTTAAGTCAGATGAATCTGGAGAATGGAGCACACACAGTGAGAAGTTCAGCCTTAGGGATGTTGTGTGCCTCAGTTTCCCTCATCATCTCCACTTTCATCCCTTACCACCATAATTTCAGGAATCCATTCGATAGTCTTTATTTGAGGATGAAGGCAACCTTGTGCAGTCTATGCTGTCCTACAAATCCTCACTTTAGAAATGAAAACCTATGTCCACACAAAGACACGTACAAATATATTTATCACAGCTTTATTTATAATAGCTCCAAAGTAGAAAAAAAAAAGTGTCCCTCAATAAGTGAATAGATAAAAAATGTGTGGCATGTCCATACAGTGAAATACTATTCAGCAATGAAAAGGAACTGCTATGGTTTGGCTGTGGTCTGTCTTTGCCAAGACTCGCATTTCAAAACTCATGAAATTATAGGTAAGTTTTTTTATGAGTACAGCTGCCCATATTTCATTAAAAGGCAAGGTTTAGAGAAGTAAACACCCAAATATGACTGTCATATTGGTCAACAATACATAGCTGTCATGAATCTAGCCAAAGGTTGATCTCATTGAAAAGCCTGGTTGGGCCCCTCCCCTGTAAATCGCCCACCTGCTGCTCTGAGAGGCCTGCAGGCTCGGACTTGGCCAACTCTGCCTGGGGTCAGGGCCCCATGGCCTCTCTGCCTCAGCATCTGGGGACTGTGAGTCCTGAACTAGTAAGACCATTTCCATGTCTGCTCTTAGTCAATGGGGGAAGAGCCTTTGGTTCACCTTTCCGAGTCGCCTGTCCTCAGCAGCTGCTTCATGGGCAGGGCCAAAGCCAAGGAGAGGGAAAGAGTTCCTGGGCTCGTGACGGCACAGAGACCTATTTTCAGCCGTGTTTCCTCACTCTTTACTCTTTTATTTTCTGCTTTGAATGACCTCAGTTCGAGCAACCACTACTTTTACAACCACATCTGGTACAAAACGTGCAGTTACAACTATCATATGTGTCGGTACGGAAATAAAAAACCTATTTAAAGATCAGTACATGGCAAGGATATATGAGAGTGCTTCAAAAGGTCCATGGAAAGGTTGGCATTATCTTTCTATTCTATTTTTCCACGAGTGTTTTGAGGTCCCCCAGTGTGTTGTTTCCCACCAGAATGTATATACATGTTGCTACTCATTTCAAATTTTTTTTCATATTTTTCTCCTTACAAAAATGCCATGGAAACATAGTTACCTCACTTAAATAAATAAAATAAATTCTATTTACTTAAAATTATGACTTTGTTTTAATTTCTTAGTTGATTTCTCATTATGCTCAACACTGAAAATGTAAACTTTCTCATTAGATTTAATGCTTTTCTTTCTAGTAATTTTTTAAATTTTTAAATAAAGAATTTATTTAATTTTTTTCAGAATAAAAATTGCTTTGTTTTCTTTTAAGATTTTAAAAATAAAGTGAGTGGTTACAGTAAGAAAAATACATACCTGCACACACACACAGTTTCTGAGTGCTTGTGGCACATTACAGTCACTCGGGAGCTTTAAAAAATCCTGAAGCCTTGGCCCCATCCCCAGAGATTCTGATTTAATTGGTCTGGGCTGGGACTTGGGCAGCGACATGGACTTCAAAGCTCCCCGGGTGATTCAAGTGTATAGCCAGGGATGAGAACCACTGATCTATAGAAAGGCATAAAGAAGAAAATGATCACCTGTGTGCCCACTCTCTGGAGATAATGACTTCTGATTTTTAGTGAAGTTAACCAGAGCAGTCATTAATGTGGGCTGCAGGGACCCAGTCCAGGAGAGCAGACACTTGGAATCCATACCTGGCAAGGGGCACCAGCTTAGGTTCTCCAGGTATCCAGTACCACAAGAGACGACCATCCCCTTTTCCTCCTACAGGAGTCAAGTTTCTGCTACGTGTGTGGCACTGCCTGTCCCTACCTCCTAGCAGCCCAGAGAGGCTAAAAAAAGTACACATCTAGGTGGCATTTAGAGTCTACAAGACAAGACTCCAGGATAACCAAAACTGAGAGTGTGAAAATGGTGATGGATGCAGAGAAGTGGCACGTGCCACAAGGACTCCAGGTCACTGGCGCATCTTCCTCAGCGTACCCGACCACCAGCAATGAATGCTTAGCTGGACCAGAACTTCTCCTGAGGTCAGAATATCGGCTGTCCTAAAGCGGGGATGGGGTTGAAGCACAGTGGTCCTGTAAAGGGAAGAGAAGGACTAAACCATCAGAGGCAAATGGAGGGGGAATTGGAGGTGGACCCAGGAGTGGAATAAAGCAAGCCACCCCTTGTGCCCCGCATCCCTCACGTCGGTGGGAGTTAGCATCTGCTCAGGAGGAAAGGTGCCCTCAACTTACTCACTCAGCATGATGGCCTGGCTTCATCGGCGTGGAGGACTAACCACACAGAGCCACAGACTTCATCTTGTTGGAGCCCCCCACGGCATCCCTCACGTCGGTGGGAGTTAGCATCTGCTCAGGAGGAAAGGTGCCCTCAACTTACTCACTCAGCATGATGGCCTGGCCTCATCGGCGTGGAGGACTAACCACACAGAGCCACAGACTTCATCTTGTTGGAGCCCCCCACGGAGGGGGAAAGATGTTCTGTCACTGAACACAGTCATTTCCCCACACAGCCAAACTTCATTAGAAATCACCTTTAAATGTCTCTGTTTTTTCTCCCATGGTCCCTTGTCAATTCCCATGTTTGTCCCCAGAAATTCAGCTGTGGCCCTCAGCTTGCAAGCCCAATCCAGTCACGCAGCTGGGCAGCCCTACCCATCTGTGAAAGGAGGTCAGGGATTATACCCTTTAATCAAGCACGCCCTCGAAGCGTCACACCCACACACGTACGCAGCAAATATTCAGCACACAAAGCGTGTTTCTTTCTAGGCAGGATGTGGCAGACTTTGCTGGTGCCCATTTGGCCATCATTCCCTAGATTTCCTGGCCAAAAGAAATGTCCCCAGGCACCAGCAATGAATCATGATTGGTCTGGGTCGGTCCTTCCTCTTAAGGAGCCTCTGTAAACATTTTTTCCCTAATTGCCTCTTCCCATGACATTTTAATGCTCTTTATCTGTTTAGTGTACTGTATGTATATCTGTACTTTATATATAAAGTGAGTAAGATTTTTTTGCCCCCAAGAACCAATTTTCACCACCTTGAGGGTGATCCCTCCGTTGAGAACACGTGGTCTGTGTCAGCATTGCTTTTGCCAGTGATTGGTCTGGGTTAGCATCTGATCCAGTTCTGGCCAATGACACATGAAGGAATCCTGTTTGGGAAGGACCTTCCTTCTTGATCAGAGAGATGTGAAAGAAGATGAACTTTGGCCCTTGCCCACTTCCACTCATGGTTTCTCACATGAGGATTTGCTGCTTGGAACAGT